>NC_046973.1:11206920-11401920 GCF_009769545.1 Cyclopterus lumpus
TACGGATATCAAATGTGTCCTGTGGAGGAAAGCACAACAACAATTCCAGACTCAAATCCACTGTCCCATGACCTGTGTGTATGTGTGTGTGTGTATGTGTCATACCACAATTGGCTGGCGGAAATACTCGTCTACTGCTGCTCCCCGCAGGGCAGAGAGGTCAACACCGTGGAAGGAGGGCTGGTACCTGAGGGCCAAAGGAGGAAGTTAAGTGTCGTTTTTGAATGGTCCCACTGATCGCAATAAAAATATTGAAAATCACATCTTCAACCAGATGCAGTGTTTTAACCATCCACATTTATCAATTGAAACACAAAAATAACCATTCTAATGTGTAATGAACTGAACATGACTAATTGTTCTGCAATTAAACTGTAGCCTCGCCCTCTTTCCCTCCTCACCAGAAGTTGGCCTTGGTGAACTGCTCCATGTAGAGCTGCTCATCAGTGAAGGGGGCCAGGTGGACGTCACCGATTGTGGGGAACATTTTACCTGAAACACACGACCACAGAGGCAGCCAGTCAAAAACAAGATTAATGTACTGGCGGCGTATGAGAACCGGATGTTCTCCACTGACATGGAACCATCTGGAAGCATTAACACTTGTGTGTACTCACTCCAGACTTGTATATATTTGTTTATACTCACTGTAGATCTGCATATATTTGTGTATTCTCACTGCAGACTTGTATATATTTGTTTATACTCACTGTAGATCTGCATATATTTGTCTGTACTCACTGAAAAAGCTGGCAGAATTGCAGTTTTTCCCAAAGGTGGTTTCTGCTGCTACTTTACAAGCAGCTCTTTCTGCCTCCATCCTACCATTTCTTACATATTTCCCCATATGCCGTTCTTCTGTGCCCCAAACCTGCTCACCGTTGGGTTTGAGGAACTTCTTGGCATGCAGGTAGCTCTCCAGCATGCGCTCATTGAACAACATGTAGCCCATGGGCTCCGAGATGATGATGTCGACCTGCTCGGGGAGAGTCACCTCCTCCACCTTCCCCGGGATGACGATCACGCGCTCCCCCAGACGGTTACTGTTCACCAGCACCTGATAGGCAGAGCAGCACTTTATACAAGGATCCTAAATCCTGCCTCAGACTAGAGCGACCCATCAACCAGGTCCTTCAAAACAAATCAAACTCATGTGTGTGTGTGTGTGTGTGAGCTGTGAGTCCACTGACTTCTGGGACTTCCTGTAGCTTGCTGAGTATATACTTTAAATAGGTTTCTCTGTTATATTACTACTGTATCTGCTGTATTTAGGTATACTAGAATGCTAGTCTGTACTGTCTTTCTAATGTGAACATTTTGAGCTGCGATTTCTTGCTTTTTTACACAAGTGACTGAAAAGTCAACGAAACCAGCTAGGATTTAAGTATTTGTTTTGTAATCCAAATCTACTAGGGACTAAACTATATTCTACTTTTTACCTTGAGGTAAACAGATCTTTGTCCTTAATCAGTTTGGCAAGAATTTCACATTCTAGCAAACTGAGACTTCACTGGTAGCAAGGAATCCCCTGCCTGAGTGCCGACTCTTACCAGTATCGATCGATAAGTGGGCAATTCCTTCAACGACCTGTGGGCGGGCTCGACACAGCTGTAACTAATTATCGCCAACTCAGGTGTATAACCAGGTTGGGGCTTGTAGCGTCAGGGAAGACTCCTCGTATCTCTACCCGCTTCCATTTACCCCACTGTCTTTTGAGTTGCATGCAGTGACGGTTACTCATCCGGTTCAACTAACCATTGTTGTTTTCTACCGTCCACCTGGCTCCTTGGGAGACTTCTTGGAAGAACTAGACGTCCTCCTATCAAACTTCCCAGAAAACGCCCCCCGGCTCATCCTTCTGGGTGACTTCAACATCCAGACAGAAAAGTCATGGGACCTGCTACTCTTACTGTCTTCCTTTGCTCTCTCGCTCAGCCCATCCCCTCCTACTCACAAAGCTGGCAACCACCTTGACTATATTTTCACCAGAAACTGCTCTACATCTAACCTCACTGTAACTCCACTTCATGTCTCTGACCACTTCTTCATCTCTTACTCTCTCCCACTCTTTGGAACGGACAACCCTCCCACAACGGACTCTGCACCTGACCGTCGCAACATCCGCACCCTCTCACCATCCTCTCTGGCCTCGTCTGTTCTGTCAGCCCTCCCTTCAACCGATTCCTTCTCACTCATGCAGCCTAACTTTGCCAGTGACACTCTCCTCTCTACGCTGTCATCCTCTCTTGATTCTCTGTCCTCTTATGACTCGAAAGGTCCGCAAGTCCTCTCCGGCTCCGTGGCTCTCTGAACCAGTGCACGCCAGGAGAGCCACTATGCGAGCATCGGAAAGGAAATGGCGAAAATCCAAACACGCCGGCGACCTGCTCGCCTATCAATCTCTTCTCTCCTCCTTCTCTGCCTCTATCTCTGCAGCCAAAAGTCTGTTCTACCAATCCAGAATCGAATCCTCTTTATCTAACCCCAAAAAGCTCTTCTCTTTTTTTTTCCAACCCCCTTGACCCTCCTGGTCCCCCCCCCTCCCTCCACCCTTCTACCAAGCCACTTTGTTGACTACTTCACAAAAAAGATAGACGACATACGCTCCTCATTTACTAATCCATCTTCTATAACTACACCTCCAGTAACTTCATCTTCTTCCCCCTCGTTTTCCTCTTTTATCCCCGTCTCCCAATCAAGTTCTTACCTTGGTAACCTCTGCCCGCCCAACCACCTGCCCCCTTGACCCCATCCCGTCTCACATTCTCCAGTCTATTGCTCCTGACCTTCTTCCCTTTCTCACCCATCTTATTAACACCTCCCACTCAACCGGCTGTTTCCCTAACTCTCTGAAGGAGGTAAGAGTCAACCCTTTCCTGAAGAAACCCACTCTCGACCCATCTGAAGTCAATAACTACAGACCTGTCTCTCTCCTCCCCTTCCTTTCCAAAACTCTAGAGCGAGCTATCTCTAACCAAGTCTCCTCCTATCTCCACAGCAACAACCTTCAAGACCCCCACCCGTCTGGATTCAAGGCAGGCCACTCAACAGAGACTGCCCTCCTTGCTGTCTCTGAGCAGCGTCTCTCTCCTCTGTTCTTATCCTTCTAGACCTTTCCGCTGCCTTTGACACAGTGAAACACCAGATCTTTATTTCCTCCCTCCAGAACCTGGGTATCTCAGGCACCGTGCTCTCACTCTTCTCATCCTACCTCACCGACCGCACTTACCGGGTAACCTCGAGAGGATCTGTGTCTGAGCCTTGTCCTCTGACTACTGGGGTCCCTCAGGGCTCAGTCCTTGGTCCTCTTCTCTTCTCTCTGTACACCAACTCTCTGGGCTCTGTCATTCGCTCGCATGGCTTCACCTACCACAGCTATGCTGACGACACCCAACTGATCCTCTCGTTTCCCCAATCTGAAATACAGGTAGCAGCACGAATCTCTGCCTGTCTGACTGACATCTCTCAGTGGATGTCCGCATACTACCTGAAAATTAACCCGGACAAGAATGAACTTCTCGTCCTTCCAGGAAAAGGCTCTCCCACCCACGACCTGACTATTAACTTCAACAACTCAGTGTTGGCTCCGACTCCGACTGCCAGGAACCTCGGTGTGACACTCGACAGTCAACTCTCCCTGACTGCCAACATTACCGCAATAACACGCTCCTGTAGGTACATGCTGTACAACGTCAAGAGAATACGACCTCTTCTCACTCAGAAGGCGGCACAGTTTCTGGTCCAGGCTCTGGTCATCTCACGGCTAGACTATTGCAACTCCCTCCTGGCAGGTCTACCTGCTAATGTCATTCGACCTCTACAGCTCATCCAGAATGCAGCTGCTCGACTGGTCTTCAACATCCTGAAATTTACCCACACTACTCCGCGACCTTCACTGGTTACCGGTGGCCGCACGCATCCGCTTCAAAACATTGGTACTTGCGTACGGTGCTGCGAACAGATCGGGTCCGGTCTACATCCAGGACATGGTCAAACCATACACCCCAGCTCGTTCACTTCGCTCGGCTTCTGCCAATCGGCTTGTAGCTCCGTCACTTCGAGCTAAACACTCAACAAAATCACGACTGCTTGCTGTGCTGGCTCCTCATTGGTGGAACGAGCTCCCCATTGACATCAGGACAGCAGAAAGTCTCTACACCTTCCGTCGCAAACTAAAAACACATCTTTTTCGACTATACCTTGAATAGGGAAGGTAGAGCCGTAGAAGCACTTTAGTAGCACTTAAATGTCTCTTACTGATAGCACTTTGTAGTTTAACACTTTAGTAGCACTTAAATGTCTCTTACTGATGGCACCTTGTAGTTTAACGTTATTGAAGAAATTGTTCTTGCTTGATTCTTGTTGTTCTGAGTTTGGACTCATGGTTTAATGCACTTATTGTAAGTCGCTTTGGATAAAAGCGTCAGCTAAATGTGTGTACCTCAGCGTGCTGTGCCATGGTGCTGGCCTCCACAGCATAAACCTTCCTGGCTCCAGCTTGGGCTGCAAAGAAGGAGAGGATCCCTGAGCCACAGCCAACATCCAGCACCACCTGTAAGAAAAGAGAACAGGATTAATCAAAGGCATATTGTGCCAGCGTGACATGACCTCTGAATGACGAGATACTAACTTACAACACGAGTAACGCTAATGCCCCAAAAAATAGCTCTGTTAATTAAATCTATGCTCTACTTTATAACAGTCATGTCAAAGCAGGCAACCTGTTTGGCTATTTGGAAATAACCTCTGGGAAGTGTATTTCCCGGATGTGTTTGACCGCAAGTAACGGCGACGCGGGTCAGTTTGTCAGGGGTAGATTTGGTGATTTGGGGGGCCAAGGGCAAACGGCATTTGGCTATACTTTTCTCCCTGTTGAACTGTTAATGTCAGCAGAGGCAGAAGAAGTATGCAAAACCTTTTATCTGAAGAAAAACCATTAGTACTGCGTACCTGAATTAGACTTGAGTCTATGAGAGAGAGGCATTATCAACACAACGTACTTAAATATACCTCACCTCTGTTGAAGGTGCAGCTTTCAAGTGTGATACAATGCTGGATGGTTTTAGAAATAATAATGCATATTTTAATTGTTACATTTTGTGAGTTAAATCTGAATCTGCAACATCACCATCTCTTTGTGGTAAATGTAATAAAGGAATGTTTAGCAAGTACAAAGTAAGTAGTATACAGTTTAGTTGCATATATTTAAGTGCTTTGGGGGGGCCTGTGTTTGTTATATCGAGGTACAGTGAAAATATGGAGAGGATATCTTATATTGCAACATGGAGCTAGTTATTTCTAGTATTATCAGTATGATAAGAAATGTAAGATCATTTTAACATACTGGAAGTGAGTTTTTATGTACTAGGATGAAGACTAAGTGATGTGTTTGGCAAACATGATGCCATCTCTTGTAACCTTGGCTTTGGCTGCAGAAATGTACATTTACCAAATACTAATTATAATTATAATTATTCAAGTATCTCGAAGTATCTCGTGACCTCACTAACGTCGTCAGTTAATGGAAGGCTCTTGGGAAGTACCGCTCAGTTATTACTGCAAGTAGTAAGCTAGTTAGTCAGATATTCCAACATTAGATTCCTTACACTTTTGCTCATGTTTTTGGTTTTGGAAAACAACAAAAAAAGAAAGAGACACACCATGTAGACTCTAGTAATGTCGGACATATTTTGTTCAGTCTGAAGATGAAAACAACCTTTAAATCGTCAGTTAGCCGTTTAATAAGCATCCAACTCTGAAGCCGTGTCTCGTTAAATGATGAATCTATAATATATACAGTGCTAAAATGTTACCTTATCCTTGAAGTCGGTGTGGTTCTGGAGAATAGCCCGCTGGTAAGTCCCTGTCCGAACGTAGTCCTGCATCATGTTCTGTTGCTGGGAGAGGTAGCCATAAAACTGCACACAGAGAAGAAAAAATAACTTTATCATCTATATGAAGTCAATATCGCATGAGCCGACTCAGTAAGAACATACAGAGGCCTCACATTTCAACCAGTAAAATATAAGGAACCCTGTTCTACAGTCAAAAACCAGGACCACGGGATTTATAAAAATGCTTTAAAAAATAAAAGTATTATTAACTAGGAAGAAAAACACATTATTAGTCTCTACGTTTTTGATTGACAGCTGGATCTGGAGGGACCTAGAGACTCAATGGAAGCGAACTGCTGGGAACTGTAACTCGTACACCTAAGACATTCGCAGTGGTGTTGAAGAATAAGTACCACACATGACCAACACTTACAAACCCAGGACAACAATTTACAGTTAAATACACACGAAACACTTTAATAACATACTTGTTTTAACTTAATTTCTTTGTCATATTTTTTTAATAACTTCTTTCACTATTGCATGTTTATTGTCATGCACCAATCACCAAGTCTGAGGCGCATTTCGTGTTGCTGAACGGAACAGAAAATATAGACTACCACTCAAAAGTTGTAAACTATTTTTTTGTTTGAAAGGTTTGCAAAAATGAGTACATAAAAGCAAATCGCTGTGCAAAGGCTTAGCCAGACTGACAAACGGAAAAGGCAGAAACAGACAAAGCAACTTCTGAGCAACTGTTGGATGAGATTAGAAGAAATCCCCGATTGGCACAAGGAAGTGAAAGCTAAGCGTCACAATGTGTTCAGTTCCTGTTTCAGTGTTTCCAATAACGCAGCCTGTGACAGCCGAAACATTAACAGGTGTTCAGTACACAATGAAGGCTAGATTAGAGTTAGCACTGTTCAATAGCAGCTGAACAGAATATAACAGGGATCCTCCTCTGTTGCTCTCCCAAAGGTTTTTTCTCCCTGTTACAGTTGTTGTTGTTGTTTTTTTGGGGGGGGGGGGGGGGGGGGGGGGGGGGGGGGGTTCTTTATAAACTGATGTGAGGTCCTGGGACAGAGGATGGCCTATGTGTATAAATTGTAAAGCCCTCTGAGGATAATTGGTGATTTTGGGCTATACTACATCAATTTAATTGAATATAGACAAATCACAGTTTAAACCTCTTCAATCCAACTAATCAGTAGACTGTACAGCGCCCCCCCCAACACACACACACAAAAAAAAAAAAAAAAACTGCCACCCAAAATATTCAAAGCTCAAATGCATGCACCGTTGTGGTTCCATACTGATCAAGGCTCACTTGTGCTTTTATGGACAGAATAACAAATCAGCACGGGGCAAAAACAGTGTTGTCATCGTCATGTATATTTCACCTGGAAGTACTGTACAGCAGAGGAGTCCTCTGTTCTTTCACTGAAGGTGGAGCGCTCATTGACGTGCCCACGACTGTTCTTCAGGAGGTTATAAAAGGACTGAAAGTCTGCAGCAGAACAGAAGCGCGCGCACGCACGCGCGCACACACACACACACACACACACACACACACACACAATTACATACTTTACATGGACTCTATATTACATAACCGCATAGGAAAAGCCTGAACACAACTGAATGTTTGAAGTTTATGTTTGAACTTGTGCGTGAAAAGGTCACTTCACTTATTCACTAAGCCCAACGTTAACGGTTTAGAGCGGAATCGAGTTTCAGACATTCTTCATGTGCGAGTTAACAGAACACAAGCCATGGTTATGTCTTTTTATTTGTGCATGGCAAGTTTGTTTAATGCTCCGTTTCAGATATTGGTGACGAGTCACTCAGTCAAGGGATACTGAGAACCGGTTTGTTTCATTACTTTAGCTTCATCAAGTCTGCGGCCGAACTTTGTACACTTTTATGTTGGCATTTTCAAAAGAGAAAAGGATTTTAAGATGGGGATTAATTGAAGACCGCGTCTTGGGTAATGCTGCTGGAGTGTAATCCTCCCCAAATCCAATTAAGAGCGGGGCAGTTCTGCTAACGTTGACTCTGCATAGCACCCAGGACCAGTGAGAGAGGAAATACAACAGTGGAAATGTTTTCTTTTAATATAACCTATAACCCTACAAACTAACGTAGTTACACTTGCTACTGTAAGTAGTAAGCTACTTGCAGGGCATACTAACATTGGCAGATAAACCCACCGTTCTAACATTTCTTTACACATATTGTCTCTTTGTAGAAAGAAAGAAAATAAAAAGTATTCAAACTCTTTATCCAGAGTGTTTCTGTAACTACAGCCCCACAGATTCAACACTACAGTAGCACACGCTAAGTGTACCCAGTGTGTGGGAAGCGCAGACTTGCTGCTTACATAACGAATATGTTGGCTCTCTCCGGCGTCATAAACAGGAAAAACGATTCACCACATTCACATGACGGCGGTTACGTCGCGCTCAAGGTGGGAGGAGTCTGAGAAAACTGAGAAAGTGTTGAAACAATCGAGCAGATGAGTCTTTACGGATACCCCAAAAGATTATCCAAATAAAAAGGGTACATAAACTGTATTAGAAGAAAGATTGTTGGCACGCTACCATTTGACATTGGCTAACTGAAGTAGGCTAACTGACCAATACAAAGAAAACAATGAAAGCTCAAAGGCAACGCACTTCGCTCAGCATGCTATTACAGAGGAGACATGACCAGTCAGTTAGTTCGATATTCGTAATAAGACAGCGGAATGAGGTGCACTACTAATTTCATTGTTTCGGAAATATTTCAGTGGCAGCGCTAGCTAAAGTTTGTTTGTTTTGTGTTGGCTAACTAGCTTTATATCACTAATTATCCGTTGGTTCAGTGACCTCACTGGAGGACAAAGCATTGATTCTTTGAGACAACTGTAGCTAGTAAGTAAGCTGCTTGCCAAAATTAACTCAGCCACAGTAACCTGCCATTGGGCTTAAAAACAGCTACTGAGAAACACTGGCATATTACTTCTTTAATGGCAGTATTTTTGACCCAATATCATGTTTCAACATGTTTGGTGCGTGTGTGGTACTGTATTTGGGGCATTTGTGTGTACCTGCAGGTGAGGAGAACTGCAGCAGGACACTGTTGCAGCCCAGTGTGATGATGAATGACTGCTTCCCCACGCGGCTGCACTCTGTCTCCCTGGAAACCGAACACTTGAACACACTCGCCTCCTCTCCTGGACAGAAAAAGATTGGGAAACTTTAGGACAATGTAAGATATGCTTGACTACAGATGCTGAAATTTAGAGACAAAGAAGAAAAAGGCATGTGCTGAATACTGCTGGAACTTTACTTGTATTTATACATTCTTAAACTCAATGATGGCTCTCTGGAGAGGACATTGACTGCTGGGTAATACAGAGCACTGAAGACGAGCTGTAAGAGGCTGAGTCACTGACTTGACAACCTGCATGTTCAGCTTAGAGAATATGCCTCGATTTTTATTTTCATTTTGTTTGACATCTGAGAGTATTCTCCTTTTCAGATTCAACCCTACCAGCTCCTGTGTGGGAGAGCTGAATAATTTTCAAAACGTGTTTGTCCATCTCTCAATACTTTCTGTCCTTTTACCCAGGCTGGTCGCTTCCCCACTGGTTCCTACTGAAGCTGTGAATTCTTCAAAAAACTTTAAATGTCCTACAGCTGGTCGTTTTAGTTTTTACTCAAACGGGAGGAAATGATGCGTTTGTTGTGGACTATTTTTAGCGGCGGATTAAGCCACATTTTGTGCTGCAGTGAGAATTTGTGGCAGCGGACGGTGTGTGTGTGGGACTGAGTCAAAATTAACTACAGTGTGTGTGTGTGTGTTTGCACACGCGCGCTTGTGTGTTTGCGTGCGTGCGTTTAGGGTGATGAAGGGACACGTCACCCAGTGAAAACAATGTGGCTCACTGAAGTGTTCCTAATAGTTGTTGACATCAAGTAAAGCCAAAGCGATTGCGATGCACGTTTCCAACCATGTTGCTTTTCATTCGCCACATTGGATACATGTCTTTTTCTTGCACAAAGGCTGTGCTGTGTGTGCGTGTATTTGCTCAAGGATCCCACTGATTATGATAAAAAACAAAGTAAGAGTGTTTGCATCCGTTTCCACTTGAGCATAGAAAACTGCAAGAGATACTAAAGCTTGGGAGTCTGTGACCGGCTTAATAAAGCTGACCTAAATAATGCACTGCGCTGATGGAGAAGCACACGACTCCCGAGATAGAACAGAACATCTGATGGGATACCACGCACTTGAAATAAAACTGAAAAAAAAAACATTTTGATGCAGAATGCTGTGCCGATGCACCTCTTTATAGAAACCTTGTAGTGGAGCAGTAGATACAGACGCATGGAGCAGCCTGCGCTAATCCAGCACCGATTGAGGCATTAAGTGCAGCACTACAGATCGAAAAAGACGCTCTGGAAAATAAGCCAAATCGACCACTTACACAATTGACCACGTGACAGGACACCTGGTACCAATGAGAAAACCTCTAACTCAACACAATTTGTTTTACCATTATCATTTTTCCCATAAAAGATTACATCTGGGCTAATCTGGGACATCTGGGTGTAAAATCTGTGGGCTTCCTCTTTGATGACTATGCAGGATAGAAATAGATAGGAGATCCAGTTCTGATGAAAACACTCCCTTCACTTCTGCAATGCAGCGAACCCTGACCTAATGAGTTAGAGCATGTTTGTTCACTCCGCTTCTTGTTTCTTTAAAATATATCACATTTCACGATTATTAATCATTTCTAATAAAATGTAATGAACTCAAATATTTATCAACTATAACATCTCTTTCAAACAACTGTATTCATTAACGTTTCTCACCAAAAATGACAGTTTATAGGATTACATTTGAACACATGTTCACATTATATTTTACCTTCACCCAAACATCTGATTTACTGAATAAAGCCAGAATGCATCATAGTGTAACTGAATGGAGTGTTAGCATAGCTACGTACAGCTATATACCATTTGCATTGATGTTAATATCCATTCTGACAACTCCCTGCTCTTTTTCTATTGCCAAAACACTCAGACTGCAGCTTTAAGGCAGGTATGAGGCTGGAATATTGGCTCCTTTTTACAGATCTTCTTATCAACGTTTCAGGCTAGGTGCACGACTGTCTCACACACAAAATAAACAGCTGGCGTACGTATTAAATTACTCGCCAGATTGGTTTTGACCGAGCTATAATGCAGGAACACAGTTTCAATGAAAAGGAAATGACTTGTTCCATTTGATTACCGTTAGGCTATTTATTCATGAAACTTACTGTTAGCGGTTTACTTTGATCATAGCTTTTTGTACATTCGATTTCAGCACCTTTATTGTTTGACATTTTGTTTATTTGCAATATTTACTTTAGAACTCCTGACAAAGTTAGTGGCATGAACCATCTGCAAATCAAATTTATGCGGACGCGAGTCAGTAAAAGAACAAAGATATATTTTTTTCCTTTCCCTTTAAAGAAGAGATATTCAGCTTCGATACAACTGATGTTATTGCAGCATCAACACTAACCTCTTTAGAAGCCGCCATTGTTGCTGGGAACAAACAGTTGTCTGTGACGCGCCACACACAAAAGACGCTGATTGGTAGCTCGAACACAAACGGGGTGGATTTTTGGGAGATCTTGCGATATCGCACAAATCCAGCTGCAACAGCGGTGCATTAATTTCCCTGGGTATAAAGAAAAGTTCCATCCAATCTTATACGGTGTTACCCGAACAAAATAACCTGCACATAAAACATCATCCTCCTCCCGCTAAAACGTCACAGTGGCATTAAAAACATATCCAATCAGATTTAGTTGAACCCGACTTTACAGCGTAACCGCGGGAAACCATTTAGCCAAAAAAAAGCCTGTTTCACATTGAAATCAACTGGAAAAGAATGACCAAAGTTGAACTGATAGTAGTCACAGACCTTCAAAAGCCAATCAGATGGTTGGGTCTGCTACTCTTACAAAAAATGGTCGAGGGAGACTGTGTCAAACATGCGCTTTGAAGAAAAAAACCTGATCAAAATTGATGCGGCAGAAGTCTGTTCTTTTTGTGCTTTTTTCTCCGTCCTTGCCTTTGTTACCCCCAATGCATCTCAACAGTTGGGTAGGAGATGCTGATGTGTTATGCCTGCAGCAGAGATGACCAGTGGGGCTGCAAAGGTATTGTAAACTCCACACATCCAGATTTTGTTTTGTTTTTAAATGCGTTGTCTTCAGGCTCATCCGACAAGTGACGTCACCTAAAAGGACATTTATCAGACTTCTCGGAGTCCCCTCTGGAGACAAACGGTTTCAAACTACTTTTTGTTCACATATGAGGTGGAACATACGACTGTTAGAGCTGAGGCAACATGCTGGATGTTAATTAACTTCATGTTTAAGCACACAGGGGTTTTTGATATGTTACTGGTAATATTGAATGTTTTAGCGATCAACATTTTTAGCTCTGTTACAAAGGGGGAAAAGAATTTTACTAATTTAACAGACCTACAGTGCATCTTTATGTCATTTAAAATGTCCCCACTGGAAACCAATAAGCAGTTGGTCTTATCCTATTTTCAGTGGCGCTGAATTACTTTTAGACGTTTTAGGTATTGTTTTTTTGTTGACTTAGTGGCTTATTTACACAGATGACAGTGGACCAGAATGGCAAAGTAAATAATGGCAAATAATAATGTGTTTGCCCATCTTCTGCATCCTTTTGAATCCCAGTAAGATACCTATATTCCCACACACGTCATTTAAACTTCATCCGTTTATGTGTGATGTGGGAGGTACTCTGAGTGGCATACAAACTCGATGCGTAATTTCAAAAGGTCTACAAATGAACGTCGGTGGGCTTTTCTTTAACTTCTGCATTTACAGCAGAGGGGGGCCCGCGCAGCTGGTTCTTTTCAGCGGGACGTCCCATTGAATGATCCGCGCTGCGGAGGCCTGGGGCGTCCCTGATGCTGCCTTCACGCAGGAGGGGAAAAGTAGGCGGCGGGGACCCCGGCTATTGTTCCAATGAGAACAAAGATGAATGCATAAGTAATGAGGGCCCGGTCTCTCTACGCCGCTCCAAACGTAAAAGACCGCTTTAAGCGACACAAAACAAATGTACGCAAGTCAACGCTTTTCATAAGTTTGTGTGTTTCTGGATCTATTACGGAGAGCGCTGCTGGCTAAATGCAGCGCGGCCGCGGCAGCCGAACGGACCGTGGTGCACGGCGGCGAGGTACCGAGCGATTCCCTCTGGTCCAAACTAGCTAATTCACAAGCAGAAAAATAAAACAACATCACCCGGCCTCTTGAACCACAACCCAGAATGTGGTGGATTTATATTAGTGGCGTGGCTAAATAAACACGGTCACGAGACATCATGAGCAAGAAACCATGGATCCTAGCGGTTCGGGTGCCCGTTAGCTCATTATTGCCGAACCCGGGCTAGTGGCATTGTTTAGCTAGCATTCAACTACACACAACTCAGCTGCCCTGCGTGTTGCTGGGACCCACTGAGCTAACGGCACGCTGTATGAACTAATTACGGTCGAGGTCTCCAACGCGGTAGGCTCGTGTGTGAGCTCACAGTTTAAGATTCATAAACAACAAGAGAGCGCCGGACGAGGTATATTTTCGAAGCGTTCAGGCTCCCTCGTGATAGGTAGGGGGGGGCGGCGGTAGCTTCTTGGTGGCTAACGCTACGTATGGCCGGATTAGCCGCGAGCATTAGCACTGCATAGCATTAGCACTGGCAGATAGGACAGGCCGAACATCCGAGGAGCAGCTGCGGGAAAAGGTGAACTCACCATTGGAGAGATTGATGAGGGCGGCATCGTGTGTGCTCTTGACTTCTAGCCTCAAGGGCTGCTGCTCTGAGTGTCGCTGTATGTCTCCATTCGCGTCTCCGATGGAGAGGAGCCGCACGCCGGGGAACACCGAGACCGCCATCTTCGATCTGGAAGTAGAGACAGGTCGGTGGCGCTCACATCCAACCACCCACTGCTCTCTGCTGGAGGCAGGCCCGGCCTCAACGTCGCCCCAACCGCGCCACCTGGTGGCTCAAAGTGGGTATTGTGTAAACACGGCTAGCATACGCCATGACTTCATGCAATCCACGAGCTCTCAAATGTTTTCATTTTAATGTTTCGTTTTTTAAGACTTGAAATAATAATACATTAAAATAAATAAATTATATATATATATATATATATATTATCAACGAATTAAAAGATAATGTGCATGTATTTGCATAGACACACATACATATATATATTTATATATACATACACATATATACATACATATAAACATATAATATATATATATATAAATATATATATATAAATAAATATATTTATATATATATATATACACATTATATATACATACACATATACATATAAACATAAATATATATAAATATATAATGTGCATGTATATGCATAGACATACATACATATATATTTATATATACATATACATACATATAAACATATAATATATATACATAAATATATATATAAATATATGTATATATATATAAATATATGTATATATTAATATATACATATATATATATATGTATATATTAATATATATATATAAATATATGTATATATTAATATATACATATATATATATAAATATATGTATATATTAATATATATATATAAATAAATATATTTATATATATATATAATATATATACATATTTATATATATATATATATATAAATATATATATATAATTTATGTCAATATCGCGGACGGGAATGCTCATTTAATCGTGATTAAAATTGCATGACTAAAATATATATATATTAATATATATTAGGGCTGCGCAATTTTAATCGCGATCACGATTAAATGAGCATGATCGTCCGCGATATTGACGTTTAAAATGCTGCTCTGCTACACATCAAATCAAGCGCTTCCTCAACCAACAGTCAGACAACCACAAGGGGGAGAACGAGATGGGAGGTGTCATGCACGCGCAGCCTGCAGCGGCAGCCTCAAAAAAGTCTGCAGTCGACTCCGGTGTTAGAAAGAGGAGAGACACAACAGAACAGAAGGTCACGGGTGTGAAAGGTCAAAGGCCGGGAGCAGAAGGCGAGGAGCTAGTCCCACGAAAAGGATCTTCATCCGTTGTCTGGAAGTTTTTTTGGATTTAGGGCAAGTGATAATCAAGAAAAAGTCATGTGCTCGCTGCATCGCAACACCTAGAAAACTACAGTACGACGAATGTATTAAGGCTAAAGCTAACGCTACCGCACTGAATCTCCGTCCATGTGCAACGTCGTCAACCCAGAAAAGCATAACCGCGACCCTGCATAGCGCGACAGCGTATCCGCCCACCTCCCAAAGACACACTGAAATAACGGCTGCAATCACATTTAATTTGGCCAAAGACACTCGACAAGAGATACGCCATTACTTTTCAAACAGGCATTACCTGCACTGTTTGAAAAACATCGGGGGGAAATACAAAGGGATGTCACAGCTGTCGAGTATTTTGCAACTACGACTGACCTATGGTCAAGCAGAACATGTCGTGCATTTTGGGTAAACATGTTATTCATATTTTGCACTTCATTTTGGGAAAACATGTTATTCATATTTTGCACTTTATTTTAGGTAAACATGTTATTCATATTTTGATGCAAAGACGTGTACATTTGTATATTAGCCAGAATTTAACACAACAATGGAAGTGGAAGCAGTGTTCTTGTTCATTTAAACGTTAAAGCACAATAAAAAGGTGTTGTTCCTAAAATTAAGAAATAATCGTGATCTCAATATTGATCAAAATAATCATGATTATGATTTTGGCCATAATCGAGCAGCCCTAATATATATATATATATATATATACACATATACATATACACACACACACACACACATACTGTACATACACACACATATAAATAATCAAAGTCAGCTTTACTTTTCAAACACAGGTCATGCAGAGTCTAAGTATGCAGATATATTCCTACAACAGCAAATAATGGCATCTTGGAAAACCGAGCTAAAAGGTTCCACTTAAAGACATTTTGTATGTGATTTTATATTTCCAGAAAATAAATGTACTTGTTGGTATTTGTTCAAAACTGAGATGCAAATTTCATGCCAGATACAGCTTGACAGACAGATGACAGAAACAGACACATGGTGACTTTTAATGGTGAATAATGATAACACAGCTGATGTTTAATGGAATCCTTTTGAATTATGAACTCGTTGTACTTTCTGTTGGTGTTAAACACCCAATTTTTACAAGTACGAAAAAACATGTAATCCAATTTTTTTTTCTTTGGGTGACATTCATAAATAAATCGGATAGGAATCTGACATCTGCCAATGTGACTTTCATATAGGATGTTGTGGTAATTTATATATAATAACAACCAAATGAATAAGTCTAGCTCGACTGTAAAATCCAATGTTTTACAAGTGGTCCAAAATTGGGGGGGCAAAAAAATAATTAGCATTAAGGCCTGTTGTGTAAACCTAAATCTAGCATAGACCTCTGAACCCTGAAAAGAGCAATAACACGACACCCTGTCACAACAAGCACACTGCATTTACTCAAATGTTCAGCATCATTCTGTGTAGGGGGGGGGGGGGGGGTCTTGGATACCTCATCTTCAGAGACAAAGGGGCACATGACAGAAATCCACATTGGAATCAGGCATCCGTTTGAATGTTTTGCACTCCTTCACAGCCCTGAGAAGACAAAAATACATGAAGCTGGAAGGGACGAGTCTTGTGACTTGAGACAGCAGGGCCATTGTTCAGAAGCAGCATGAGGCGCAATAGAAAAGAGAGAAAAAAGTATTAAGAATCTAAAAATAAACTGATGAATTCAAGCAAAGCGAGGAGAGCTGCACTCACACATCAGAGGAGGACACATGACTTGGGAGGCCTGAACGGGTTATCACTGGAGGGCACCCCGGTGAGGAGAGGGTCCTTGTGGGCATTTTGCAAACAGAAGGTCTTCAGCTCTGCAGCGGCCTGAGAAACCTGTATCCCACAAATCAGATTGTTTGGTTAAAGAAGGATGTCAGTAGTCTTATTCCAAGTATGTTGGCATATGTGTGTCTGTTTAGAAATATATATATAAACTATATACACATATATATTATAAAAACATATTTATATATCATATCAAAAACATTTATATATCATCTCTCGGGCCGATATTTCCAAAACTAAGACACTCACACCAAAATGATGTAGATTTATTTTCATTATTTAGTCCAATTTCACACAGAACATAGTGTGACATCTAAAGGGCAATACAACTACTGCTCTACGCTGTGTGAATCTCTTTGGGGAAAACAAATGTTTACACATCAACAGTTCGAAGTACTCATTGGTGTGTGTGTGTGTATGTGTGTGTATATATATATATATATATATATATATATATATATATATATATATATATATATATACACACACACACACACTCCACGTTCCACAACTATGTAACAGTGTGCCCAGTATTATAATAATGGGTGAGCTTTTAGTTTTCTGTGACAATCACGGGATAACGTCACATGCAAGGTTCCTTTCAATTAAAAAGTGAAGTGATACGTGCCGTTTTAAGTTCTATCTCAGTGACAGAGAGTCCCAGAGGTTATGAGACCCAGACACAATGTGGGGTAAAACACTTGAAAGTCGTCCGACTTGTGTTCTAAAATAAGTCGCCAGCCAGACCACCGCAGCAGTCACGCAGCAGCACAGCCCACAAAGCGCTCACTGTGCTGCGGGCAGAGAGAGGTCCGTTCACCGCCTCATTGCACTGCTCACTAGGACGTCACACTGCGCCTTCCACATGGCCGGTGGACATCATGTAAAAGTGTGTTTATTAAGTAGGAGGAATGCGGTCTACTACGTGAGTTTGAATACGAGACATATTCCAATCAAGCTCATTTGTAGTCCCCACAAGACAGGACTTTAAACAGCAACTTAGAGACTACATGCTCCATGTTTCTACGTTTTACAGACACAATAACAGTCGGCAAGTTTAGGAACTCCTGAAATAAGTTGTTTGTAACTCAAAATAAATCCAGAGTAGGAAACGTGTGCTGACTGTTACATAGTTTTTCGTTTTATATTAAATGCACATTTAATTTCTGCAGCGGTGGACAGGAATTAGTTTCTGCAGGTTGAAAAGAGTTTGGGGCACTTCGGAGCCTCGAGAGTCACGCGCACGGAAGAGAGGTTTCGCTCGTCGAAGTGTCGCGTGAGCGGACGTACCTTTATCCGGCGGACACTGGCCTCGAGACGCAGCTGTTTCACCGCCTTCTGGGCGACGACTATGCTACTGGCGGCGCTGTTGTTCGACATGACTGAGTACGAACGGCGAAGTAGTCATGTTCATGTTGCAGAGCCAGGCTGGAATAATGCACAGCTTCCGGTCCGAACCTTCAAAATAAGGAGCTAATTTGAACTATTTATATATGTTTGGTAGTTAAAGATATAACTCACCATCATATTTTATAAACTTGTATGTTTTCTATGTAACATCGTCATCTTTAATATGTCAAAAAGCCGACATGGATTGGAGAATGTTGTGACAGTGACCAATGCAATGGACTAACGTTGAATTGTTATGGTGTGGTTATTGTTTAAACATTATGTTGAGTTATTGATGCTCTGCAGAACTGTAGTTTGCAACTGCAGGATATAGGATGGCCAAAACAATCATAATAAATCATCTCAATAAATATATTATCTGTCTACCATTCACTTGATCTCATAATAAATTGCTAATTTCAAACAAACAAGAACAGATTCAGTGTATATAAATTACTACATGTTGTTAGCTAGGCAGAAGCTAATAGTCTGACAGAATTGTAGCAATATTAAGACTGGAAAACAAAAAATAATTATACGCTTAATTTTTTGTATGTTGCATATTTGCTGTGTATGGTGTACTTTATCTTGTGTGCCAATGACAAATGTTATGCAAATTTAATGAAACAATAAAGTAATCTGAGTTTGAATAAACAATAAAACAAATATAAATAAATATATATATAAATAAAGAGGGTTTAGCTGACACCGTGTTTGATTTATGAAACATATCTAGGAGAGACGGGGGGACATCATATATAACATGCCGTGTATGTATACAAACTTATATAGTATGATGTTACAGTGTAGTATTCAGTGGAGAAAGGGCCGGTGGTTTAATCCAGTGGTTCTCAACTGGTCTGGCTGTGGGACCCCCCATCACCCCTGAATGACAAGCCCAATCAAGGAACATTTTCAACTTCTAAAATTGATTTAATAAAAATATGGTGCAGTTTGAACCTGAATGTCACAGTATGCCACACAAAAAAAATAGTTTAACTGTAAAAATTTTCCTTTTTACAGTCAATTAAAAATCAAAAAGTGCATCTTAAGTACACAATGTAATACAACATACATAACAATTCAGTAACTTCAGCCTTTTTTAACAGACTCAACAGTGCTTTCATGCACAAACATGAAATAAAGTAGTTTCAAAAAGACTCAAATTATGGAATTTTAGCTGAGAATACACATTAATTCTATCACAACCAATGCTGCAGTGGGGAAAAATGAAGTGTCTTGAGGAGCAGCTTTTATCCACAAACTCAATTCAAAAAGATTTATGTATACAAAACTAACTTTTCTTCTGATTACCTTATCAGTAGATAAATACTGAAAAACATGTTTTGCTTTGAAGAAAATGAAGCAGCACTCACTTCAACCTGAGCTATAACAATGACATAGACCAAAGTCTGGAGGAATGTTAATAATGGGAGTCTCAAAGTCTGGAGTTATAGAAGACAAGGTCACTCTGGTGTGCCGCTGTGTCGTTAAAGCCTATCAACGTTGAGATGTTCCACCTGTCATCAAGACGTCCTGCCGTTGTTGAATCAGAAACTATAGAGGATGGCTCAGTCCCAGTGTCCCCCCTAAGGCCTCAAACCCTGAACCCTCAGGGACTCACTGACGCCACCTGTTAAACGGTTGAGTGTGAGAAACTGTGAGGGCTTGAAATGGTGTAAATAGGAATAGGACCGCACTTTGCTTCAACATATCACATTACCATGATGACGTCAATAAATATTGTGTACAATTGTGGGTAATTATTTTGTACTTTTTACACCCTGATTTGAACGTCTCCAGGCTCTTTCCTCACATATGAGACGTCATTTCAAGTCATCTAGTTTTTGTCAAAACAGTTTCAATAACAAAACAAAATGTTTGATGAATTCCTCTGATTTCATGTGTTTTTATTTCCCCTCTTCAAACCTTAATGTTGTTGTGTAAATATAATTGCACATGCTGAACAAACACATGCCGTCCTCTTTGTTTACCTTTTTATTAAAAGACTTAATTCTTCAATTTGTAACTGCGCGTTTAACGTCACATTGCAATGAATTGTGGGTAATTCCCTTGGGCAAAGTCTGCATCTAATACTAGTTTACGGAAAGGGTTCATAAAGGGCTCGAAATATGAGTGAGTCTGGGTGGAGATTGGGCCGATAAATTGATCGTCTGGAAGCTGCAGTCATCCAGACGCAGTTCCTGGAGAAGCTGTGTTTGGCTCCGGATATTATTATTAACCCAGACACAAGGAAATTTGATGTCCCAACGTTTATGGGAATCCCACAACATCTACAATGCAGAAATAATGGTTATTTCTTTCATGGTGGACGGTGGAAATTAAATGTTTTCATGGCGATAAGCCACTCCTCCTCTCCGGTGCATTTAGCTCGAATGAAGGGAATAACCACAATTAGTCCTCAGCATTAATCAGTGTGAATAGACGGCACCCCACTGCGTAACAAATCCCCTTCAAAATAAAAGCACAGGAATTTCTTCGTAACTTTTTTCTTTGCCCAGGCCAGGCCCGCGACCCACCAGTTGACAATCACTGGTTTAATCCATAGGTGAAGAGCCATTGGAAACCTAACCCTGTAGAGGGCGCTGGTGAATCACGTTTCAGAAAGCGGCTACGAAGAAGAACGCGGTTCAAAGGTCAAGTTGGTTGAATTTGGTTCCGGTGTATTTTCTCTGGGGGTCACACAGAAGGGGAAAGGAACCTAAAAGGCTTCAAACATGCTGTTACGAGTAAGTACGATGGGGGGGGGGGGGTCACACCGGGGGTTCACACCGGGGGTTCACACCGGGGTTTCAATAAAGCCGTTGTTATTCCAGCGCGTGGTGCTGAGCCTAGTAGCTAACGAGCAGCTTGTGCACCAACACTTGAACGCACCACCTCTGAGCCAAGTCAGGTGAACGGTAACGGACTCCGCTATCGACGTCGTAAAGAACTCAATCCGTGTGTCTTTCATTGACTCGTGGCTTGTTATTTATTTGTATTTGTTGGATGATGACAACAGTCCAGTTGTGTACGTTAGTTTTCATGGTGGCCTACAAGTGGTGAACAACAAAACCACGCACTCTTGATTAGATTTAGATTTCAGCACTGATAAGCTCAGCAAATAAGCAAAGATATGCACATTATTTTGCATTACAAGTAGTTGTACACATACAACTTATTATACAGTATGTCAATAGATAAGAGGATTGCTAATGAGTTATAAGCAGTTTGCGTCCCACATTTACACAATAATGTACCAAGTACTGAAATATTTGATATCACATATTATGTGTGTGTTTTCTGCACGTCTGTGTCTTTCAGAGGGTGTTGCACATCGGTGGCTTGACGCTGAAACACAGCAGGCCGATCCACCACAGTCCAGTCTGGAGGAGTCCCCTCATCCCCATGGTGGTGGAGCAGACGGTGAGTCAGCGTCACGACTTTTGTGTGTGTATATAACTGTAAAAAACGTATATTATATTAGTATGTAGTACAACACAACAGTCGTTGTTTTGACGAGGAGCCAAACATATAAACAAAAAGAACAATTTATTCAGAAGTCAGAGCGTTGCTGAAGGCAGCATCGGGGAGAGCGATCTGTTTTAAAGTCTCTTTGCCATTGGGCCATCCTATAACTGAAACAGGAAATCAAATGCCTTTTGAAGCAGATTCACATAATTTCATCTCAGGACAGAAATTAAGCAAATACCACTGGAGAAGTGTACATGCGCAGTGCAGATGTTCAGCTCGTCACAGCACCTGATATAATTGTTTTGTTGGGGTTCTAAAATGTCCTTTCCTTTGTATTTCCAGGGTAGAGGAGAAAGAGCATATGACATCTATTCTCGCCTCCTGAGAGAGAGAATCATTTGTGTAATGGGTCCTGTAAGTGGCAAGATTCAATACATTTCTAAAAGAAATGTAAAAGTGTTCAAAATGATTTTATATAACTTTGCTCTTCCTCCCTCAGATCGATGACTCTGTAGCCAGTCTGGTGATCGCCCAGCTGCTCTTCCTACAGTCAGAAAGCAACAACAAAACCATCCACATGTACATCAACAGTCCTGGTGAGACGCTCAGTGCTGGAAAGGGAAAAAGCAAACTCGTGTCAGAAAACCCTAGAATGAATTAAATCAAATTCTTTTTTTATCCCCTTTTTTTTGTGAGAAAAGAAAAACATCTATTTCAGATTTTTGAGGTGGAAAAACATAAAGACAAACTTATGCTTTTACATTTAAAGCATTTATATTTTCCATTTTAGGAGTTTCAAATTATTTATTTTTCATATTGTAATTGCTGTTTAATATTTATTTTTAGAATCCCATTATGGTCTAATTATCTTGAGGTGTACAACACAATAATATACCAGTTTCCCTTTTTTTAAGTAAAACATCTGGTGTTTATGCCTTGTTGAAATGTGCATTACAAATAAACTTGCCCCCCCCAGGAGGTGTGGTGACAGCGGGCCTGGCCATTTACGACACCATGCAGTACATCCTCAACCCCATCTCCACCTGGTGTGTTGGCCAGGCGGCCAGCATGGGCAGCTTGCTCCTGGCGGCGGGAACGTCGGGCATGAGGCATTCGCTGCCCAACGCCCGCATCATGGTTCACCAGCCTTCAGGGGGCACCAGGGTAAGCCGGCGACAGGGTCCTTTGATGCTGATGTGAGAATCGAGCATGGCGTTGGTCGCAGTCTGTAAAGGGGGTCATTTCATGGTAATGTGTGTGTGTGTGTGTCCAGGGTCAGGCCACGGACATCGCCATCCAGGCCGAGGAGATCATGAAGCTGAAGAGACAGATCAACATCCTCTACGCCAAACACACAAGGCAGCTGCTGACAACCATCGGTAGGTTGCTCTTTGTCTTCAGAGATCACAGCAGCAGCACGACACCCGCACCGAACACTTCCGTTCCAGTCACAGCATGAGACGCTACTCGCGCTGCACACTCTGAGTTCTCTGTTGAGACGCTGCTGGAGCTGACCGGGAGGCCGTTTCCAATGCTGCCGTTCCTGCTCCAATGTTTTTGGGAAAGGGAAAATAGTAAAAACGTCTCTTCAAAGTAACTGGTAAATGTCTTTTTGGGCAAGGCAAGTTTATTTGTAACGCACATTTCAACAGAAGTCTCAAATCTGGATTTAAAGGAGCTGAGGGTCTCAGCAGACCTGCAGCTTTCAGGGACTTTGGTCCACATATGTGGAGCAGAAGAACTGAACACGGCTTCTCCGTGTTTAGTTCTCTTGGAACAGAAAGTAGACCAGTCCCAGACGAAATGTATTTAGGCCCTAAACCATTCAGTGCTTTATGAACCAGCAGCAAGTCAATTCTTTGTTGGACAGGAAGACAGTGCAAAGACCTCAGAACTGGAGTGATGTGATCCACTTTCCTGGTCTTAGTGCTTAGCTACAGCTTTCTGATTGACTTTTTGACTGTGAACGCACCGTTACAGTAGTTGAGTGTACTGAAGATAAACGCATGGACAAAACAAGCGACGGACCCCACAAAGAACAGAGGTCTTCCTGGGGGGCTTTTATAAAGGGGCAATTGTGTGCTCGCATGTTGGCCAGAACAACTTCACCAGGCCCCCCAGTGGCCAAAAGACCAGCAACAATGAGTGCAGCTTTAAATGCCAACAGCTGGTAAACTTGAGGATATGACATTACGGAACTAGGTGGTTATGAAAATGAATTCTTGAAGATTTCAAGCACAGTTTTCCGTTGAGTCGGCAGTGAACTGGGAGGACATTTGGGAGTGCGGTCCCAAAATTAGGAAATCTATGTTTGACATGCAGTAAGTCAACATGAGGTTTAAAGTCACAATAAACACCGGGTCTGTATGTCAGCTGTGAACGGCTCCAATAGAGGTCGCCATGAGCCAATCACAGCAGCAGCTGAGTGTAACCCATTTGCACGTCTTCAACCCGAGAGGAGGAGCTGATCGGTGACATCATTGAGGTCATGAGATGTTCATGTCTGTCCTGTCTTTTTCAGAGGGCGTGATGGAAAGGGACCGCTACATGAGCCCCATAGAGGCGCAGGACTTCGGCATCATCGATCGGGTGCTAGTCCACCCGCCCCAGGCGGGCCAGGACGAGCCCGAGCTGGTGCAGAAAGAGCCGGCGGCACCAGCCAGTCCGCCTCCGCAGCCAGAGTCGGCGGCCCCGGAGCAGACGCTCCCCGGGACCAACGCCCCCTCCTCGTACAAACCTGAGCCGTGACGGAGCCGTCGGGATACGGTACTTGTACAGTTTCTGAAGGGACAAGGCGGCGCCTCGGTGCCGTGTTTCTCTGGTCTTAAGTGGCTTCTTTTCTTCCCACCCTAACAACACATTGAGGCATCGGAGGCTAGTGAACAGAGAGGGTCCTCATGTGACGTTAATGTAATGTACCTTTTCATATTACTTTTGAGATGGTGATCCTAGATGAAATAAAAGTGATGGCTGAGAAGCAGACGGACATCTTTTTGAGTGAAAGTGGTCTCAGCTGCTCTTCTGTAACGCAGTGAGGTTATTCCTGTTCAGACCACTAAGATCGCCAGCTTGCTCGGGACCTCTTTGCTGAAGAGGCGTCCGCATTTGAACACTCATATTTGTGATGAATAAATGTGATAATTCTGACCACAATTCCCCAAAAACGCAGACTGCTTGTTCTGGATCCATAAAAGGTCTCAAATTCATCTCGGGGAAGAACGGAGACTCTCACAGATTGCGCCGACCATGAGAACAGAATGTATTTACAGCATTTCACGAGAACACAACTCGCACACCTAATTATCTGCTGACACCAAAAGTAAATGAACAAACACAGCAACAAAAAATGTACAAGGACAATCGAATGAGGTTATTAAAAACAATAACGCTGTACAAATGTCAGTGCAAGAGGATGAAAGTTCGCAGGCAGTGGAATCACTGGCATTAAACACGTCTAAATGGTGTTATCAATATGAGTGCGTTAATAAAACACTGCCCTGAAAGTGGGATGTTTTTTTTCTTTTGCGGTTTGGAAAAAAAAGTTGGATATATTCTGAAAGCACTATGAATAAAATTTCTTCCTTTGACAATAACTTCACAACATAAAAATAAAATAAAAACTCCCCATTTCCAGTTGAAGTACCCCAAACATTTACACCAATAAAATTAGTATCGTACAAATGAGTATTAAAAAGCTCTCCATCTTCTCTATCTCACGTCATCACATGAGCGAGCAGCTGCTCTTGGCCGAGGTTGTCCAGCGCAGCCAGCTCAGCTTGTCCTCCCGGTACGGTGGGTAGCGCAGGCCGTTGAGTCTCTCCAACATCCAGCCGCGCAGCATGACGGCCCGCCGGTGGCTGAACGTCTCGAAGCCCCAGCGGCCGTGGTAGCTGCCCCACCCGCTCGCCCCTGGCAGGAGGGAAACATAACGGCACTGAAACACTAAAAATTGTTCAACAACAGCGGAGGGGCAATACTTCCACGTTCCAGCCTCTTTGTTATTAAGTCGGGCTACAAATGACTCGGAAAGCATCTTTAAAAAGGTTCTCTCTGAAGATGAGTTTGAAAGTAAGATGACCGATCAAGTTGCCGTTTACACTTTACCTGTCCAAAAATGTCATCACTTAATTATTTCATCCCATTAAACAGTTGTGTGAAATTGCGATAATTGACACGAGCGTTCTTGAGTTATGGCCCTAAAAGCTGGACGTTTGTGCCCAATCTTCATGGCACAATTCAAAAGGGATCCACTAGAAATATTACCCTCCATATTTGTACGAAAGCATTTATTCTTTTGTCGTTACATTTAATTTTGCTAATGTACGACGACACAGTATCTTAATTACTTTAAATATAAAAGGTGGCAAAAACAAAATGGCAACCATATTTCCAGTTTCGCCAACCGGAAGCCAGCGTGGCAACTCCTTTAAAAAAAGTACGCGTTGTTTTACGAGTTAGTAATTCATTGGGTAATATTCGGTTGACCCAGGACATCAAGACACAAAGCCGGATTTTATAATAGAGCCCGACAGTTCCCTGAAATCCCACAACTCTCCAGCTGGGAAACAGGGAAGTGGGCGGCGCTTTGTGCCAGCATCACTACCTACCTACACCTCCGAAGGGCAGGGTCGGCAGGCACATGTGGATGATGCCGTCATTGGAGCAGAACCCTCCACTGCTGGTCTTCTCCAGAACTGTGTTCACCACCTTCAGAAAGAGGGGAGGACAACGGCTACGTCAAATACACGACACGACATGTCCACCGCCACGATGCAGCGTTCGGTGTTCTTACGGAGGACTCGTCGGAGAAGACGTAGAGGGCCAGCGGCTTCTCTTGGCGGTTGATGAAGGCGATGCCTTCCTCCAGAGACTCCACGGTGAGGATGGGCAGGATGGGGCCGAAGATCTCCTCCGCCATCAGAGCGTCGTCCTCTGACACGTCCACCAACACTGTGGGAGCTGACGGGAGACATAATTATCATATCAGCAATATTTAAGAGACAAAATAATACACATAGGAATACAGATTTTTTATGGTTACAATGTTTTTTTTCAACCCAGAAAGAGTGTTACTGATTATCCGACTGACTGAAGAACTCCATTGTATTACACAGGGAGGCATTTATGATATTTACAAACACTCACCAACATACATGGTGGAGAGTGTTATAAAAACCATAGACTTGTATATAGAAGTGGACGTTGTCATGGTGACATCACCCATTGGTTTGTGGACTGCAGTTTTTACGTAGAGACGTCGTATACAGCTCTGGTAGCGGCAGCGACCTGTCAATCACCTGGTAGCCCCGTCCTAAAGCATACTCTGCTTTATGGTCTGTTTGACTCTGAATGGATCATCATTTACTAAACTCATGTTTACAATGTTTACTGAGGGAATAAATCAAGAGAGAAGTAGAGTCATTTATATAGACTACTATACAACCAGAGGAGTCGCCCCCTGATGGTCAGTAGAGAGAATGCAGCTTTTAAGACACTTCTGCGTCGGCTTCACTTGGCAGAACCGGAGGTTGTCACCGGATAAAAACTTGAATGTAATATTTCATTTTGTAACTTTGAACCTGTTTATGCCACAGTGTTGCCCTTGCGACCAATTTAACAGAAGACTAAATATCTTTTGTTCAACATTTTGGGACTCTCTTGAGTCCTCGACCTGATGGGTCACTTTAAACCGGTAAGACAGGTGTCCATACCCCATATTCTGTTCTCTAATCTGGCTACATTATATTATAGCATTCACCATGACCCTATAATTGTGACTCATGGCCACTGTTACTTTAACGCTAATTTTGATGCCATTCTGAGAAAAATGTACATATTACGGGGTTTATCAGCCGGACAGCTCTGGGACACGGTCTACAAAAAGTCTACTTAATACAAAAGCTATTCTTTAAATTAAAAAAAATGTATTCTACAGTTTTTAACGCAAACCCACCGATGTACTTGTCCTCCTGGTCGCTCTCTCCTCCCAACACGACCTTGCCAGCAGACCTCTTGAGCAGCTCCATCAGTCGAGTCCAGTGTCGGGGCGACACGATGCGGGACAGGTCGGGGCTGGTCTGAGGATCCTCGCCGTAGAATTCCTCCAGGGTCTGGCGCAGCGCGGGCAGCAGGGCGTCCCTCGTGGCGGCCGAGCACAGCACGTAGTCCGGTGCCACGCAGCTCTGGCCGGCGTTGAAATACTTTGACCACACCAAGCGTCGAGCGGCGGCCGCGATGTTCACCCGCCCGTATATAAAACACGGACACTTGCCACCCAGTTCCAAGGTCACCGGGGTCAAGTGGACTGAGGCGGCCCGTAGGATGATGCGTGCCACAGTCTGAGAACCTAAAAAGAAAGTGTCCAAAGTGGAAAGGGTTCATCCTCTGGCGAACAGGAATATGGTTCCTGGTGTTGGACGGAGGATTTTCCAGGTTCAACAAAGCCAGTTGACTGGATTGATTTGCATGAAGATTGTGTTTGATTCAAAGTAGAGCGCTTTACATCACTGTCATGGGGGAAATGAACAGCTTCAATAAAAAAATGGTTTAAAACAAAAAACACTGACAGATGAAAGTTGTACGAGTCATATGAATTTAAAACATTCTCAGTCAATTAAATGTACATTTCAGTAGCTTTCGAGGCTATTGTTTATCATGTAAAATGAGCTAACTGTATTCATTACTTAGCTGTTACACTACCGTTGAGCATGTTTCAGTGTTTGTAAATTTGAGACATTCCATGTGCCACGCAGCTGAAATCTGACCAAAGATTTAATCATATTGCACATTTGCCCACCCTAAATAAATTCAGCTTATATACAGTATTCTAGAGACTTCTTACCCATACGTCTGTTAATTGCAGAGCGATGATTTAGATTTGTTGTATTTGTGATCATTTTGAACTTTTGACCAGTGTTGAGGACGCACATAAATAGAACAGAAATATTTTTGACATTCTTTTGCACCATCTCGAGGCTCTTACCCGTATAGAAGATGTGGTCAAAGCGATTGTGCAGAAGCGTCGTGGTCTCCTCTGCTCCACCACGAACAACGGCGTAACAGTCCTGCGTAGACAAGTGATTATTAACAGTGATAAACAGTTCAGCCTGTTTTCATGGAGCCTATATTTACACGTCTGTTTTCTGGATAGAAACCACATTTACAGAAGTATTATCAAGCACTGTAGATCGTAACTGAATTTGTAGATTTAACAAGAAACACCCGAAAAACCCCAAATGTTGCTTTACCTGAGCCAGATATTTGGGGATGAGCTCTGCCATCAGCAGGTCTGTGTGGGCGCTGACCTCCGACGGCTTGATGACCGCACAGTTACCTAGTTGGAGACACCAGCATCATCGACTTGACACAAGTCACTCCTTATAAAAAGGAGGTTTAATGCCGTTTTAAACCCAAACTCAGCTCCTTGGCCCTCTATTGTCACTCTGATAACTACTAACAACACTCCAGGCTACATCTTATCAGACCGCCTGACTTCTACACGTTGAACTGAAGCAGAAATTAATTATTGCGAATTCAAAAGACGAGCACCAATAATAACTTTTTACAGAAGGAGGAAATGAATGTTGTTAACCCCTATTGGTCCCAAGTAAAGATATGTTATCTCTCGAGAACAGAATGTTTTCCAGGACTCGTCGTGACAACCTTTTCCATCTCAGGATCTATCAGGTTCACATTCCAGAAATGTAGGTTTTGATCAGATGGCGTGTGAATAAAATGCAGTTTAGCAGGAAAACCTTAAACTTAAGCAGCTCGAGTGACAGACGTTTGGCTCGGGAGGCGGTGGAGACCAAAAGCGGAGCAAAAAGAGGGTGAATGTCGGACTGACATTGAATGGCAATGTTGCTCTGTGTCTGCTGGAGACAGTCTGCAAACAAGTTCACTGTCAACCTAAATTGTGATCATATGTCAGTTTTTTTAGCAATGTTATCATCCTCTTAGAGTCCTGTTTCTGTCCACCTTTTATTTTTATTTTTTTACATTAGGCCCCAAAGCTCCATGGAGCTGAAGGGCATCCAAAGTAAGTTAATGTGTTCTCTCTATGGGTGCTTTACTGGAGTGACCTCTTTAAGATTCCAAATTGTCATTTGATTGTTTGTAACATTACAAAAATTAAATAAAACTACACGAATGTCGAGTGGTACAATCAATACAGTGTATATTCTAGTGATTGTGGGTGTGGACGATACCTGCAGCAATGGCTGAAACCAAAGGTAGGAGAAGGAGGTGCAGGGGGTAGTTCCACGGCCCGATGATCAGCACCACTCCCAACGCTTCCCTCCGTACAAAACAGTCATCCAGCTTTGTGGCCTGAAAAGAACCAAAGACAAGAAATGTCTTACACAGCAAAAGAGAAAACAATATTAAGAAAAATAAACCACGAAAAAAATAAGAGTCAGAATCATTCGTTTGTTCTTTTTAAATCTGTCCCGTGTGAGTCCAACAACTTTATGGAGGTGCAATACACATTCAGCAATGGCTGACGTCCAGTGATCTAACTTTAGTCCAGGCTGTGTCACTGTGTCATCACATAAACTTAAGTGCTGGGTGTGGTCACAAGCCAGAGCCCATCTTCAGCATCATGTTTACCTTTAACTTTGTGAATTACTAATATTCTGGAGGTTTTTGTACCGTTTGTCATACAAAATAATATGAAGACATTTTCCACGGACAAATTCTAACAATAAAAAAAAAGATAGCTAATTTGAAATAACATATATATGCATTGTACCCTATAATTACACAACACCCAGTTATAATAAATCATGTGTAGTACCGACCAGGTTTTTGGCGACATAGTCCGGCTGTATCCAGGTTGTCAAGTTAGCGATGGTGTAGTGCAGCTCGTTGACCACGATATCAACCTCGGACATGATGGCCTCAAATTTTGGCTGACAAATAAGAAAAAAGGGGGTTAGTGCCTCATGAATCGTAGCGGACAATACAAGTCATGTAACGTGCTTCAAACACCCGGCATGTGTACATGAGTGCCTTAAAACATACAAACAATAAGCTGTTAGAAAGGTAATGAACGTCTGTGTGTGTGTGTGTGTGTGTGTGTGTGTGTCTTGTACCTTTGCAAGGTCTTTATGCAGTGCACTTAAAATCTGCTCCTCGTTGTCTTTGATCATGGACATGAGCTCGGCCAGCTGATTCAAGCGAAACTCCACCGGTATCGTGACGCCCGAACGAAACACCGACCGCAACCTGTCGACGACCTGGCTCTGAGTTTCCATCCTGTCAACACAGAGAAATAACCGTTCACCTCTCATACCACTTGAAGACACATTTAATAGACTGGAACGGTTTATTGTTCCTGATCAAAATCCCAATAGTTTCGATCACCGACTATGAAGGAGGTGTTTCTAACACCAGTTGGCTTGCTTAGTCGAATAAGGAATTCACTGTATTGTTGCATATGTTAAGTGTGCTTATTAATCATGCCTTTGTACATTTTCCTAAAGTACCCAACAAGTGTGTGACAAACTGTTGTTAAGGCCGACAAGACAATCATCCGCACAGTTGATGAACCTGCATTCTCTCTACTGACCACTAGGGGGCGACTCCTGTGGTTGTATAAAAGTCTTTGAGAAAATTACTCTATTTCTCTTGATTTATTCCCTCAGTAAACATTGTAAACATGAGTTTATGGTCTCAATCTCCAGTTTCAAGTCTTCTTCAATACATCATGATGTCCCTATGTGAATTATGATCCTTTTATGGTTCCATCTGGTTTCTCCAGAAAAGCGTAAGTAACTCGACTCCCGAGGCCAGTAAACCAGATTCCACATATGAGCCTGCACTGGTTTTCAAAAAAGGTTGACGCTGTGACAAAGCCCCCGTTCCTTTTGGAGGACGGAACATTGTGTTGATCCGAGGTGTCAGCACAATTGATCTTATGGCTTCCCTGGTCAGTGGAGACCTTCGGGTCTATGACCTCACAGTTTGGACAGCAAAATGCAGTTAATCGTTGTTTGTTGCTATATTTATTTTCAGAATGTTAAATACAGCTCCTTCAAAGATAATGATAATGTAGTCAAGTACTATGACAATAATATGACATTTTTTCCGTAATCTGGGGTGATTATGATTTATTTTACTTTTTTTCATGTGATTAACTAATCCTGATTATGTTAGGTTTAAATTATGAATTAGGATTAAGTTACAATTACTACCCAACCCTTTCTATATGTATGATAAAGAAAAGCCTCATATTACCTAAACAAATAACAATTAAACCGTAGGTCGAGCCAAAACTAACTGAACGAGATCACAGCAGAGACAACGGCCCGCGTCATCACCGTGAACCGCCGCGTGCGGTTTATAAACTCACAGATACTTGTTGACCCGCGTGGCGCTTTAATGCATATGCAGCTGCGCGTTACGATCGTAGACGCACGTAACGCGAGAAAATGACATCACAAATTACGAACAAACTCGTAAAAAAAAATAATCTCACAACAAACATGTCAGTCTACCTGTTGAGCTCGTGTCCCGCGCCAATGACACACCGAAGACAGTGAGCAGGTAATTCCGGGTGTTGTCTCTAACTTCAGTGTCGGTTGACTTTACGGGAAATTGAGCTTTTTTGGGGGTTGATCCAGAAAAACCAGTTTTCAGGTGAGAGCGCCTCCAGTTTTGATGTCACCGTCGGTGGGGACGCACGTGATGTCCCGGATGTCCGTTGCCCCCCTCGGACAATTCTGACCGTAAAAAACACTTAATTTGTTTCCACTTCCTGGTGCAAATAATATATTTTTTTTAATATCCAACAGGTGTTATTCCCCCGTGGATCAACTTTTCTCATTACTCACACATGTAGGCGTGGCTTACGCGCCCTGTCGTTAACTAGCTAAATGTTAAATGTGAACTCATTCATTTGAATTACGTCATAAACAAGGGGATTTTAATAGCTGGGTGGGGTTTGTTCAGCAAGATGTCCTAACAAGTTGAAGGCCGGGACCAGGCCCATCGTTAGGTTTATGGCTTTAGCCCCCCCACATAATTTGGCATGATTGGCCATTGGCATTATTATTATTTTTTTGTCATTAAATTAAACTATTGTTTCTCACATGGACACGTTATTTCTATCTCTAACATGCTACATATGTTCGTGCGTTCTGGTTTGTATGTTTCCTCCCCCTTCAAATTACAATCCAATAGCCTATCATCATACTTAACGATGTAATCCCCGGGCACTAGGACCTTGGGGAGGCTGCTGCGCTGACTCTCTCACTCTGCCAAGTAACGTCTCTCGACAAGACAGCCAGCGGTTTAGCTCAAACTCAATGATGCACGGAGTGAACCTGTAGGCTGTCTGTAGTTAACAAGTGGTACCTGCTTACATTTAGCTTTACTTGAGGCAAATGAAAGGGAAGTTAGAAACTGTCTCCAGTGAGCGAGAGTGTGAATGAGCAAATTCGAAATACAAGAAATAACTATCGACATCTCTATTCTTTGCATTAATATAGATTATTATTATTTATTTTTTCCATTGAATGGTATATTTTACATCGAACTAGTTCATCTTTATATCAGTTATAGTGTTCAAATGAGCATAAAATATCACTAGGACCCTGAAATACTGTCTTTTGTGTTATCATATACTGAATGCAAGCAAAACTACAGAGCAAATTCATACTCTTTCTGATTGAAACAATCGATGAACTGTCAGAAACAATGGATATCAGGGGACCCACATTCAAAAAAGTGACACTCCCCTTGGGGGCTTAGTCCCCCCTTTCTTTGAATCCTACAAACGCCCCTGGCTGGGACGATTCTGTCCTCCCAAGATGCCGGTAGGGACCACCCACTACTTATACTGGAAATTAATATCACAAACACATTTAACAGAAATGAAAAGTAAAACTCTTACTAATAGCCTATGAGTTTGGCTTCTCTCAGCCATGTTCCAGTGATTTTCATAAATGACTGCATGAAATATGTGCTCTTGGTTTTTATCTGCCCTGACCCTTGAACTATGAGCACTTTATTGACAACTAAATACCGGAGGTCCGGTAGTTAGAGGTCTCTTACAACTCAGTTCGGATCGACACAAAGAAAAAAAGGGGAGCAAATATAACTTTGAGATCCTTGATCTCTTTTTTTGTGTGCTGCCGATACTTATAACAGATCATTGATGATCCATATAGGCAGATAAAAATCTAAGACTGTAAACCATCAACCTCAATGTTATCCTTTTACTTTGTTAGTCATTTATAGTGTTTTCTTCCTCCATAATTCAAATGGACATTTTTGTAGTTTTAATGAGGTATTAGAGCGAATGTAAACAGCTCTTAATTCATCCTCAATATCCATTTATGTGGTTGCGAAAATATTTCCTTCAAACTATATGTATTAAAGTTTCTCACCCACATTACTTTTTACGTGATTACAGTTGAACACATCAGGATAACGTTATAATTTAGCCCAATACTTAATTTCACTGAACAGAGCTTGAACCTACCTTTGTTGTCCATTAGTGTTGTTTACAGTCCAACATGATCAGAGAACAGAACATAAATGATGTTGTGATCTCATATTTTACTCAATAGGCAGATTATTTGATGGTTAAAATTAAACTGTGTCATTAGTCTGAGGTCCACATGCGTCCGTACGGTTTAACGGTGACCCGCTACAACCAGCATTGGTTATTAAGCGCATTAAACAACACCTGAAAAATAACTGCATTGATACAAAAACTTTATTCTCACAATATCAAAATTGACAGACCTACAGTGATTTGTAGATTAAAAGGTATTAAGAGAAAACTATGAATATAATGACGACTCCTGTCCGCCACTCAATTCCATTTCTGGTACTCGTGAGGACCGCTGAGCAGCAGCAGCACTGGGTGTGTTAAATAGTGACGCACATAGCTGTTAAACAGAAACATAAGAGCAAAAAAGGGGGATAACGTCATCTTGCATTTAATCCTGGCAGCAACAATTATACAAAAATCAAAAACAAAGAAAATATATGCTTTGAAGGAATTCCTCAAGGGACACATTACCAATTTTCAACCAGCTGTGTGTGCGTGTGTGTGTGATCAGTTCCACACCCCCAACCATTACACATAGGCTGGTTGAAAAGCAGCAACGTTTCCCTTGAAATTATACGATTGTTTCACTTCCTACACCTGCAAATATTTAAAAACAAAAGAAAAATAATAAAAGAAACCCTCTTTCAGACACTTCTAAAAACTAAATGACAATGTTTGTCATAAAAAAAAAATTAAAAAAACACTACATGAGTGGTGAAGCTCAGGTCGAGGAGGGAGAGTGTCGTATCTACAGCGGGTGAAAGGAGAAATGGAAAAAGAGGCAGATGGGAGAAAGGAAACGATGGAGGAGAAGTGACAGTCATGAGGCCCAGTGTCCACCTCGCCCCGACGCCCTTCAGTGACCCCTCCGAGCAGCGCAGTAAAACCCAGCTCCCCTGAGCTGAAGGCCAGGGAGGGGTTTTTGTTTGGCGGGATTTTGTTTGTGTCTAACTGCTCTGAGTTCAGTCCGACAGGGGATGGAGGGCTGCGGCCGGTGTGAAATGGTACCAGAGGTTGGTTCTTTTTCCCTTCGACACATCGTGGCTGTCCACTCGTAGAGACTTCACAGGAAATAGTCAGCTACTGGCTTCTTGGAGGGGATGCCTCTGGTCTCCTGCGGTGCTGCCTCAAATATGATGAACTCCCGCTGTAGATGCTCGTCCAGCTCCAAAATGGCCGCCACATTGCCGCACCTGATTGTCCAGAGAGAGACGGGGGACCGGTTAGGACACGTCCATGAATTGCATGTTACAGAAAACTAGACCTGGTCTTCTTAACAACCTCTCGGCTGCGAAGAACTCAACATTCCCTAAAACAAATCATCAGGAATAGGTCCGCAACCATAGGGCGTATATGCATGTACCTGGTCTCTTTTGAAAGGTAAGAAGCTAAGGAATACGAATCAATTGAAAGTAAACAAAACTGTATCACTGTTAAGGGAAACATGCTGACACAAGACATGATAAAAACATGATTTTAATCCTCGCCTAGTATAGAAATCTTACATTTAAAAGGCAACATTAAAAATCAAGATCCCCTAGACAATGAAGCAACTGAAGGTCTTCAGTGTCTATACATCTGAAGGAAATACACTGAAATACAACATTAATGGCACAATCTATAAAAGTTACAAAACACATCTACCAAAAACAATGAACATTTATTAATCTTAATACAGGCAGATGAACGGAGAATGCATTGGCCCACTGTACTCTGAGGAATCCACACATATGTACAAATGAGGCAAACGTCAATGGTAAAGTGTGTTCCCGTCTGTCCCCATCTGGTGTTATCTAGTAGAAATGGTTGATTACTGGTATTGCTAAATATTTGATGATGCATCTTAGAAAGGGTGTTTGTAACTGACTTAACTACTCCAACACCCTTATCTAAGGCGGTGTCTAATGTGTGTTTTACTGCATCGACATACCTGTAGCAGTAGTTGGGTGCCGACCACACAGTGAGAACCGTCTCGTTGAAATGCCACTTGTAGCCCTCCATGACCAGCTGGTGCGCTCGACAGATCATGTGGATGTCGTTGGCGGCGTTGAACTGCGCCACCACGTCGCTGCCGAACAAGTAGCCGGCACCCCTGGGACTCACCCCCCACCCTGTGGTGTCTGAGGGACGGAGATCAGTCAGGTGAAGATCTGTTTCTGCAGACACTTTCAACGGGACTTCTGTCGCTGCGGGTGCGCCAGCACTCCTTATCTGTCAAGGCTGTGAGCTCACAGATCGGAGTGTTGGGACTTTATCATACGCAGGTCTTAGACGGTCTCCACCCCCATAAACTAAATAACAAGAGAACTTTACTTTGAAAAGATGTTTAGGAAATTAAATCCACCAATTTACAGCCACTCTTTTGATCGCAAAATATATATCCAATTCCTGTCCGACCAGGCAGGTAGCATTCAAGTGTGGACACAGGCTGCGATCTGCCGGATCCGATGACAAACAGCACATTGAAAAGACAACCACGGCCTGATATGGCGCCAGGCGAAGGGAGAGACGGTTGTAAACTCTGAAAAGGAGTTCTGCACATTCCACTACATAGCCGCCACGGCTCCAAGTTTTCTCATCATCATGCCAAATGGTTTCCATGAGCCATCACTAACAAATTGGTGATTGATCAACTGTCTAAAAGGCATGCCTGCATACCTTCAGGGTCCGACCACAGGAGGTCACACATGGGGCCGTCATGGGGAACTTCCTGTTTTCTGTCAATGGTCCGGATCTGGTCCAGTGTCTGGATGGAGGGAGACAAGCCGCCGTGCACGCAGAAGATCTGAGGGACAAAGAAGCGGAGCGGGAGGTCAACTGATGACACTCACATGATAGCAAGAAGTTACTCCACCAGCTATCAGAGTAGTAACACCGCTACAGGAACATTGGAGTCTCTGCGCATTTCCTGCATTCAAGTACGAAATGAAATGTCCTCTCACCTTGCCGTCGATGATAGCGGAGAGGGACAGGTAGTCGAATATCTCTGTGCAGTACCGCCACACTGTGACAGAGCCGTACTTGCGGAGGCACTCGTCGTAAAAGCCGTAGACCTGGGTGATTTGGCGGGACTCGTGGTTTCCCCGGATCAGGGTTATCCTGTCCGGATAACGTACCTGTAGCGCGAAAGGAGACAAGCATCCGGATGGTTTATTTTCTCAAAAACTTTAACTTAAAACTCTAAAACGTATTTCTTTATATCAAGTGTACCTTAAGAGCTAGCAAAAGCAGGAATGTCTCGACACTGTAGAAGCCTCGGTCCACAAAGTCGCCCATGAAGAGGTAATTTGTCTCCGGGACGTCGCCACCCACCTGTCATGTGAAGGGAATCGAGGCCATATAGTTAAACAGTGTTTATGTAAATGCTGAACGTTGATGCCACCGGCATTTACTGTAGGACTGGACCTGTATCAAGCTTGACCTGGCACCAGTTTGCCAGGAGGGCTGCTACCCAATACAGACAAAAGGGCCCCTAACAACAGACTCCAGACTACTAGAGCATGTCTGCAAGACCCACCATGCCACAAGAGTTATCTACCGCTCACTTCAGCATCAGACGTTGGCATTCTAACAACTCCCATTAACAAAAACTCCCCTTTCCACTTTCTGGGGGAACAGTACCACTGAAGTATTTAACAGGGTACCATAATTAACTAGAGCTGTAATTACGTCTGACCGCATTAAGCGTGTTTGCATTAATTGATGACGTTAAAACACCATTAAGCAGATGATATTCCAAAACACAATTATCAGGTTGCGATTGCAACCAATCATTCTTTAGGGCAGCCTTTCAGCATTGTATATTCAGCATTGTATATTCAGTGTGTTGCACTTGAATAATGTCAAGAATACGTGTTGAAATACAAATGTGACAACCAAAGGCCTCTACACACCGGCAGAATTAATCCCATCTTTTGCACAATTAATTTGTACGGCACTAGATTTTTTCCCCCGGAGAGAAAGCGATTTTTCTGAGCTTTCGCACCGATTAATAAAAGGCATCAAGCCAGAATGTATTGGAAACTTTTGTTGAAAAGTGTTGCACTTGTTACGGCACATCAATGCCGGTATGCATGGTTCCGATACAAGTATCCCCACGTGAGCATTTTATATTTTTGTGTCGTTGTTTTCCCCATGCCCACATAGTGTAATGGCCAAAGGTCTGCAGTGAGTAGTGTCTAAACAGAAACTTACTCTAAACAGCTCCTTCAAGTCATAGAACTGACCATGTATATCACCACACACCTACGAGGGGAGAACAACAAACATTAAAAACATTACATAAATTACCTTTTAGTCAAATCCAAAGCAAACAGGAGCCCACAGAAAATTGTACTTACCGTGACGGGAGAGTCTACTCTCTGAACATTGCTTTCTTCAACCAAAATCTCTCTGAAAATGTAGAAATTGGATACGTCAACTTCCAGTTTTTTATTTCATAGGTGGGTATTTACATTATATTTTTTTCATGCATTGTCAAGATGACAAATATGTTGTATGGCCAAAGGACACAGCCTAATTCCTAGCTTGCATTCAGCACGAGTCAAACGGTCTGCTGAGACACCAGGAACGCATTACCTGGCTTTGGCGCACAGTGCTTTGACTTCGTTTTCTTTGATGAGCTCACAGCGTCTGAGCTGCTCTATCTGTCGGTCCAGGTCACTGATGTCCCCCATTGTGACACACATAGGGAGAGCTGCTCACGCACAATATGGTCACACACGCACACGCCGGGGTCAGCACAAGAACCGTCTCTCTCTTCCCCGGGCGACGGAGCGAACAGCCGCAACACACCAGGACACTAGTCAGGGCCCTCTAACGGCTGGACGGCCGCCTCTAGTCGGGATGGTCAGAATAAGACACTGAAAGGAAGAAGATAAATAAGTGAAACAATTCAACAACGACACAAAAACAATGACTTCATTCACTTTAGCGGAAGAGCAGGTTTAGCCAACGTTGGCTAGCTAGCGTTACTTGTTAACTTTAACTTGAGTCGTTAACTAAACTATGTGCTTATTGTAACAACGAGTTGCGTCTTGCGTGTATTGGACGTCAGACGGATTCCCGCTGAACAATGCACCGGAGGAAACTGACGTTAGTCGCCCAGGAATGTGAGGCCTATGGGCGTAGCTTAGCGAAGTAGCGAGCTAACCGTTAGCACGCTAGCTACCATTGCTGCTAACGACGTCACCAAACAACTGATCTTCCGATAACCTCGCTGATCATGTTGGTTGGGAAACGCGTACCAAACGGCGAACGCTAACGTCCACCAACCGGATCTCCGGAAACTGTGCACGTTTAGCGCGTTAGTGAGATGAAGAAACGCGTTTCAGCTTAGCCCCTCGGGCTGTTGGGGCACCAGACAGCGTAAACACTTGCTAAATGTGGCGAGCTAACTAGCTCCCGCTAGCGACACCGATCAGAAACAGATCACACAACGCCGCTAACTCGACGGAACCCGGTTCGGCCTACATACCGGGACGTGGATGAGATCAGAGAGGCGACAAGCACATATCTACGCGTTTCCTTCCAGGGAATTGGTCCACCGGCTCCTCTTCTTCCCCCCCCGGTAACTGCTGTCGTCTTTGCCGGTTCACTCCTGCCGTGCTCATGAACGTCTCGACCCGAACTTCCGGTGTAGGGTACGCGCATCGCTCGGCGCAGCACCAGGGGTTGAGTGCGTGGAGAAACAGTTCACAGGCCAATGAAAGGAAGGAAGGAAGGGTGAATGAAGGCATCGAGGAAGCTAACGGTGAATTAAAGTCCCCCCGGTAAAAAACAACAACAATGTTTTCGCTTCAGTGTTTGGCCTCCACTTGGTGAATACTTCCTTAGACATCTTGGGTCTTGTTGTTAATTATATACTTAGATACTGGATTTATCAATATATCTATCTATTTTATTTTAATGTACCCTTTGTCGTGGGAAAAGCAGAGTACTTTTATTTATATGTAAGCATTTCTAAAGCGAATCTTTAAATGTAGCTCAACTATTATATATAATATATGCAATGTTGTTAATTGATTATTTTGTCACTTCTTAAGTAAATATGCCCAGATGTCCTGGATTTCAGCCTCTTACTTGTGAGGAGCTGCTGCTTTTCTGCCTTATGACCAAACAATAAGTTGATTAATCGTGAAAATAATCAGCAGATCCATTGATAATGATAATAGTCAGTAAAGCAAGTTGCAGTCCCAATGGCCATCTGTAAAAGCAAAAATGTCTTTGATGTAATAATCAGAAGGGTGCAGAGCTGTTTGAGTGACTCGGTTCAACAACATCATTATCATTCCGTGTCATTTCAAATGACCAGAAGCAATACTCACACTACAATCACAGTGGCTAACTTTATGAGAACTACATGTTTTAATTGCACTTGCAAATGTATTCACATTTTATTCTTTTTACATTATAATTAACCATTGTTTCCGTTTTTAAGCCTTTGATTCACCACTTAAAAAAAGAAGAAGTGCAGGTTTAAAAACACAATCAGTAAGTTGGAACTAAGTTCAACAGTGTCATACAAACTGTAGGTAGGTAGGGACAATTTCGGTAGGAATGTGCATATGTTCACAAGAAAACAGGGTGTATATGTGGACTAAGTAGGCAAGGCAAGGCAAGTTTATTTATAGAGCACAATTCATACACAAGGCAATTCATTAGTACTCGTTCTAATAATTATTACCATTATTTTTAAACCAAGTTTACTTTCAGGAAACAGAAAAACTGAGTTTTAGAGCAGAACAGGCGAACTTGAATAAAGAATGAGTGCACAACAAAATGTTCTTCAGGACGTTAACAATGTTGACAAGGTCCTGGAGTTCTGTGAGAAAAAAAAGCTCTTCCAATTCATCCACCCCTCAGTTCCATAAAGCCAAACATGAGGGAGGGACTTTGTATCCAATATGTAAGAGAAGGTTCAAGACATGTCTGTCCGTGGGAGTGATCAAGGTCTGAAATGTTGACTTAAAGAACTGGCATCAGTCCATTTATTGGAACCGCGTTTGGGAAAATATGTATTTATGTTTAATCCCGAAACAATAACGATCAAATTAATAATTCTACATCTTTTTAATTTGACTCCCAAGAAAGCTCTATCCCACACCCATAGCACTGTGGGTCAATGGTTAGCAGGTCCGTCTTTCAACCAGGGGATTTGAGGTGCAATCAATGTCTCCTTGAGCAAGACACTTAACCCTGAATTGTTCCCTGTTGCTGTGTCTTCAGTGTATGAATGTAACATGATTATAAGTCGCTTTGGATAAAAGCATCAGCTAAATGACATGTAATGTAAGGTAACAATGTAATGAGAATTAAGTTACATATGATGATTCTTATGTATTTATTTACTGCTACTGTTCCTTTTCATTCTGATAAATATCTTTCAATATTCCATTTTTCTTCTTTTTTGGGTGGTGTGTTGGGTTAGAGTTGTATGACCTATGTGGGCTGTGTGAACAGATATTTTTAAAGACTGGAGGGGAAAATAAGACCTTTTACGGGCAGTCGATGGATGTAATAATATAGGTGGATAAATAAGCTTGTGATCCATGTCCAGTATTACAGATGGCTGTTAATGCTAATGATTATAGTGTTAATATAAATACACATTTTATCACAAAAAAAGCATACCGTTGTTGTTTGTTAGGACACCTTTCCACTGACTTCATAAACACATTTAAAATATAAGTGGCATTGATGCAGCTCAAGATATTGTCCTGTTTCCACAGTGCTACAGTTAATAAAATATAAAACACTAATCCACATAAAAGATCTTTTGTTCACTGTTCTTGTAAAAAAGGCGTGAAACCCATTTTAACAACCAGGGAGGACTGAGAAGCAAAACACCATTTTAAAACCATGTCAGTCAGCATAACTCGATTCAAGGCACTATTAAATTATTTCCTCCTCACTGCTGGATCTCCTCTGCTCAGAGAGGAAACTCTTGTTACCGTGACGACACCTGTGTTAAGCCAAACATTAATGTCATGGGGACGCAACAGTCAGTATTCTTTGGTTTGTGCGGCAACATCAAAATGTAATAACAGACATGACAAGCGATTAAATATGAAATGTCTCATCATCGTCACACAAGTGTTGTTGTGTTGTAAAGTTGCACTCGGTCATATTGAGAGGTAAACACTTAACATTATGGAACACAACAAGTGAGGTCAGTAAAACAACTCTTATCTTAAAAGGAATAAATTGACGTATTCTCCTCAAAGCATATGATGAAGATACGTTGAGGCTCTACTCTGTCCCGTCATCCTGAAACACAACTAAATGTTGCAAATATTCTGAAGATTAAATAAACGCTCCGTTGCCAAGATGCGTCTTATAATCATCCCGCATTTCTTCATCTTGTGGAAGTCGACCTGTACCGCTTTTGTAGCAATAAAAGGAGGAATTTAAACAAAAAAGAGAAGCGCTGATGTTCGTCTCCGAGGTTAGTGCTCAGCTATTACAGACTATTAGTGACAACAAGCAAACACATGAATTGGTCGAGGACACTTTGTTACCGTGCCCTCTTGTTGAAAACTACTTATTTCAACAGGAGGTATATATATATATATATAATGATTTTTTTTTTAATGTTGGAGTAAAGTCTGTGTTTTGTAAATAGAACACCCCCCCAGTATCAGTGCGTTGGCTGGGGTCATAGGGAGCAGAAGTATCTGTTCACGGGAAACGCAATGAGTCCGGCCACAGCGATGCCCAGACTGTCTCCTACGCTGGCAGCGGCCATGGCGAACTCCCTGTGTCTGTCTCCGGTCTGCGGGGGAGAATAGACAGGCGTCAGGGGGGACACACACACACACGGGGACACACACACACACACACACAGGGACACACACACACACACACACGGGGACACACACACACACACACACACACACACGGGGACACACACACACACACACACACACACACAGCAGGATAATCTGTTGAGGGGGGGGAAAGAGAGGGAAATAGTGTGTGTTTGAGCGGACAGCAATGGTCATCCCTATCCCGCTCCATGGGGACAGATCCTGTGATCCAAAAAGGGGGTTATTCATGGAGACTTACCATAACCACTGCTTGCCTAATTTCAACCCTTACCCTAACTTGAACTTAAACCTAACCGTATATAAATATAATGATTTTCATAACGAGCACTTGCATTTTGTCACCAAAAGGAAGGTGAGCCCCCACAATGTGACTGTGTGAACAGATTTATGTCCCCACAACATGAATAATACACACACAATAGAATAATTGTTTTGTATCGCACCTTTCATACATAAAATTAAGCTCAAGTTGAGGTGCAGTTCAAATTATGCAAAAAATAAGTTCATAAAAATAGAATAAAAGATGCAATAAAAAGGAGAAGAAAAATAGTAGTAAAAATGTTCGTAGAAAAAAAAAGAAAAGGGTACAATAATTCAACAGGTGTTTCTATTAGTGCGTGCCAGATATATTGACTTTTGTCAACAGTAATCACAAACGATAAAAGTATGTTGCTTTGTAGAAGCCAAATTGGGGGGCAAAGTGGAAGTGTTAAGTTTGCATTAATGGCTGCTTTCACTGACACATGGATAGCCTGAGAAACCAAACGGACTGACGGAAAGTGGACCTGACCTCCTTGCTGATGAAGTAGAAGGTGTTGACGTATGCTGCTCCGCCCAGCAGGCCCTCGTAGATGACGATAGCGAACACCAGCCAGACACTGGGCAGAAACAGGAAGCGCACTGCGAACAGGAGCAGCACGGCGTTCACCACCTGCGGGGGGTGTGTGTCTACGTATGAATCCTTCAGAATATAGAGAGGAATGAAACTGGAAAGTTTGGTGGATGTGAGAGCTGCTGAAGTGGAGATTTCTGGATCAGAGTCTGAGAAAAAGCTCTTTTAAAGAAATCGGCCTTTAAAGAGATGTTTTGTAGAATTACAGACATGACGAGGGAATAGGATACAAATAATAAACTAATAGGTATCCCCATGAAACTTCACCAATTCATTACTGACATTAAGACAATGATTTACTGTATTACAAGTTTCCTGAAATGTTATGTTTCAATATGCAAATGAGGCATTATCTACTGGTAGCTCTTGGTGAATGTATGATAAATCTACAGACATAAATAAACAAAGTATTCAAATAAACAACTTATTGTGTATTGTGGATGATTTCTTTCCACTTTCCACTGAAAGAAGACGTGTTACATCAGCCAAATAGTCTCAAAGCATAAAACTGAACAGTGCATGAAATGAATAATAATAAATGTCTTTTAATATATAACCTTGACCAGGGTTTTTGCCCGACCACATTTTGTCACCAAATGTGGGAATTAAGGGAATATCCACCTTAAAGCATGTTGGCAGTTACCATTTTGCAAATACTTTTTTCATATGAAATGATTGTTTTGTTTTTGTTGTGTTTCATGAAAACAGCCCTTTGTACTTCATTTCTCACCTGAAGCAAAGAGAGAGCCCACAGATTCCTGATCTTCACACAGCACAGGGACGAACGAGACACCAGCACACCAACTTGGTACAGCGTCTGGTACCTACACACACGCGCACACCATTTTAAGTAGACATCCTCAGGCAATATAAAATGCTGTCGTCATATTCTCTTGAGGTTAACTGACCAGCGATACTGTTCCGCATGGGACAGGAAGAGTTTTGGGAAATACAGGAGCTCCATCTGGGAAAGGAGACGTCGACATTGTTCTGGGCTCAATATTATCACAAAATGTGCCGTTTCTTTTCTAACACCATGCAGCGAGATGAACAGGGTACCGGAGGGATGGAGGGGGGCGGGGGGCTTACCAGACCCTGGTTGATGAAGTACTCAGCGAAGTAGACCAATCCCAGGGGCAACACAAACCTCAGCAGGCTCTGCCCACATAGGAATCAAATTAAGTAAAAGTACAACCGGGGAAATATTTGAGGCAAATAAATAAATACAAGTTTTGAAACTGAACTCACTTTGATGACATGAAGTTTCTCTGTGCAGGTGAGCGGTCCGGAGGTCCTGTCCTCTGCTACATTGAAGGGAAGAACATGGCCTGTGTAGTTATTGAATGACACACAGCGGTACTTACTGATACATTCACAGCAACACCACCTCAGGTTCATTATGTCACAGGCCAGTGCGGATTGGTGATCGGGTCACATGTTGGGGATTGAAGGGATGATTGACAGGTGCCTCTTCCTGTGACAATATTAAGCTTAGCTTACTGTAGTGAAGTGGTCTCACCACTTGGTTGTGCGCTTGGTGCACGATCACGTGACTGTCATGATAAAAAACACTATTTACATATCAGGATATTGTTGGAGAAAATCATCATATAACAGTTTCAACTCCCTACAGTTAGCCATCAAAAAATCATTTATGTAACTTGTTATGTTGGGAACATCTGGTTGTGTAACAAATCTTTCCTAGAGATTGGGAATTTGTGAACAATTAGTAAAAAAAATAAATGTCAGTAAATATTTTGCACCCAAATCAAATAGTTGACAGAGTATTCAGCCCTTGTTTCTTTTTAATGTGTGTAATCCTTTACAGAGCGTGTCAAAAAATAATAAAGGAGACCATGAATATTAGACCTTTGTTTTGTTGCCAATCACACCTACAGTCTAAGCACTCGTTATCGTTTTGATTCTTCGCAGCTCGTTTTGTTTGCACTCTGCCTTTGTGGAGAATAATGCAACGAGGAGAGCATAAACGCCTCCGTTCATGCTCAGAGCGCGCTGAGTCTGCTCAGGCGCTACAGCACCAAGCGTGAGTATGAACATCAGCTCTCGCCTCCTATCACAACTGAGACGTAGATGTGGAGATGTTTTTCCAGCTGAGCCCCGCTGATGAGCACGAGTGACATCCTTCATTGCAGACCAGTTAGCAGTTAACTTCCAATGTATGTCGTCCACACATACACACACAGCTAATAACACAAATATGATTTTGTGGTATTCTTGAGGTAAATGTAAGTCACGGTATAGTTAGAGTGCTGCTAAAACAGAAGTGCGCGTCTCGCTGCTGCAAGCGGGAAATAGTTTTCCTTCGTTTTTCAAAAAGACTTAAAACAACAAATATGGATCGAAGCCGAGTAATTTGGTCAGATCAAAACAAGTTTTGATTTTTGGAAATTAATACATTCAGTCGCTGTGTGTGTGTTTGAGAAAGAGACATAGAGAGGGGGGATAGTTTCTGGAAGTTATTAATAATAATAATAATTTAAACTAAGCTTTGATCCATTGCATACAGGCTAAGGATTGATTTGCATTGCACTATATTAAAATTAATGTTGAAGGGAACGCAGCGCTATCGTGGCAGAGCAGACACACTGAGCCGCTGTTTGAATATAGAAGACACTGCTATTCATTTTGTTCATGTTAAGATACTCTCAATATGTTCACACTCGTTTAGAAATGTTTATTGGAATAACTTTTACTGTGAAAGGTTTATTTGGGCCTTTGAAGTCACATCTCACCATGTTTTCACTCATGATAACATTTAAAAAAGTCACAGAGTCAAATGATAGGAGTCATTAAATTTGTAGGGCACATGCTGTAATTGCTATCTGATTAGATTGCAGCAGTGCGCTGCGACTGGGCCTTCCAAATGAACGTAACAACGGACATGTCGATGCGTTTCTAAACTTCTTCTCACCTTACTGGAGTCGCTCACTGGATTTTCTTCATGTCAAATGATTATCATTCGCACTGCGTATATAAATCGATTGCCTCGATGTACCTGGGATCGAATTCTCCTGCTCCTCCTCTTCCTCCGATCCATCCATCAGCGCTTGTCGGTCCTCGGAGACCACGGCTGTGTATTCCGCCTCCCTGTCTCTCCACTGAGGTAATGAATGGGGGAGGACCAGCAGGAAAAAATAGCTGGTGGTGGTGTCAGTAGGAGCAAAGAAATAAATTAATAAGAACCAGCTCAAAAAAGACAAGACACACAAGGCACGGACTGGAAGCAAGTCAGGGTTGAATTGATCGTCGATGCCAAATTCATAGTATACAAAGTAAAATAGTGAACAATAAGAGGGAAATGTGGGTCATGCATTAGCACAAAAATCTTTGCCTACACACACACATACACACACACACACACACACACACACACACACACACACACACACGAGTCAGAACTTACACTGAAGATGAAATGGGACCGTATTTGGCGTCCGACTGCTCTCATATCTGCTTTTTTGCAAATATGTCACATTAGCTCTCTTATCTTTGAACGCTCCGCACTCACCTCAGCAACATAGCGAACGGGATCACCAACATGATGAGAAGTGTAACCCGGGGTGACAGGCCGACTTGGGTGAGGCCCGAGTATATGAGGGCTCCGGCCACACCGGCGCCGCCAGTGCCTGAGCCCCAAGCTCCCAATACATCCCTAAAGGAGGGGGAGGACCAGCGATTAGTGGATGGTTGGTCGATACGTTACAAAAGAGGGTTTGATTCGGCGGTGCGGTTTGGTTGTGTGTCGTCTCACGACTGTCGCGTGAAAGAGGAACTGTTCCTTTAAGGTTCCTCTAAGGAAGTTCTGACACCAGGGGTTTCACACTCAAGTGGCAAAAATAATCTAAATTAAGGAGGTTAGCTTTTCCTAAAAGGAGTCATTTTAAAACAGCCTCTGTGTCCGCCAGGAAAAGAAAGAAAAGAAGTCAACGGTTTGACATAATAAGAAAATATAAAACCACAGGAAACTATATCATAATGTCTAAACAGCCGTTAATTATTATAATAAAGATATGCATCCATGAATAACGCGCTACTGTTCTTACACTTGAGGTACATGTCATCCCCAACGTCTGTTGATGAGAAGGTGTTACCTGCTGAAGTAGACGGTGAGAGAGAGGAAGGAAAGTTCTCCCAGTCCAGCACCGATACTGGCAAAGATCACACCTAAGACACAGTGGCAGAGAGGGAAGGACAGGCACTCGTGAAAGATCCTTTGTTCGACAAGAGAAGAACAATCAAAATTTGAGTTCCACTTGTTTAAAAGTGTGGCCCACTTTCATGGCTGACATGAAATATATGACATATTGTTAACTTTTGCACTTCATGTGCACACTGTAAAAAACTTCTAGCAGCAGGTCCTGATGTTATCATAATTCTACAGAATAACCGCTGCTGCAACCGATTAGATAAGACGACAGGAATATGTGGAGCTGTATCTAATCTGCTATCAGACTGCTTGACATTTTCACCACCAATAATAGATCAAAAATAAGAAGAAGCTTTACCAAGAATGCTCATCCATACGGCTGAGGAGAAGGACACAAGGAGGAAACTGGTTGCTGCCATGACGGCGCAGAACAACACTCGAAAACTAGAGAAACAGGAATTAAAAAGTACATTCACAACACAGTACAATATTTATGTAGTACACAAACAGGACCCTTTTTGCTCTTTTCACTCTCCAACTACTGAGAAACGGCCCTGTACACGAACCACAATCGATAAAACTCAACACTTTTTAAAAGGAAGAACATAAAAGACCAGCAAAAGGGGAGCATTGTGACCAAGACACATCTGTGGTACGAGCACCAAGGAAGTGTTGGAGTGTCATAGCAGCGATAAAAAAACAGCAAAGTGAAAGGAAAGAAAGAATGAATGTACATCATGCAGTGTCAGAAATGAAGGGGGACAACAGACAAAACCGGCCCAACAAATCTCAGAATGCCCCTAAAGACCAAAGTTGAGGGAGATTAAGGGTAAAGAAGGAAAATGCTGCCGCTGACATGTCATCCGAAAGGCCTTATGGCGGTAAAAAAAAACATTTAAAGTATTTAACACAAAGCGCTGTTGCAGTTTACTCATATTTTGTTATTTTCCCAAGAAATTAATTTCATGCACTGGTCAATTTTGAGATTTCTCCTAAATTCACTAAATGTTACAAGGAGATAATGCTTAATGTTCATATTTAAACACAAACTTTCAGAAAACCGCATGTCAGTAATCAACTGTTTTATGGCGATACTATTAGTATTTGTATATATATATATTGTTTATCCTATTCCCCTGTTGTGTCTTCAAAATGTCTAATTCTACAAAACATGAGCCAGAAGTCTCCACTTCAGCAGCTCTTACATCCCATTTCATTCCTCTCTATATTCTGAAGGATTTTACAAAAGGGATTATTCAGATTCAGATGCATACGACATTCTATGGCTAAAAGCAGGGCCGATATTGATTTTGTATTGCTATTGACAGTCTGCTCTCATTTATGGAGTGAAACAAAGAGATATCCAAAATATCCTCGGTAAAAGCCTTTCACTCTATTATGTCTACAAAATGAAACAAGAATTTTTAACCTGGCTTTGTCCACAATGTTCACATGTGTCGTCTGTAGATGTATGCAAATTAGCACATATTGCATATTTTTACACACATTTTCCAAAAACGTAATACAAAAAATAATTAGTTTTAATGTTAAGTAATCAACTGGGGAAGTTTCATGACGACATCTATTGGTACATTTTGTTCTATTTCTATTTTGTTATATTAAACTGGGGAAAGGGTTTCTGGGTTAGGACCCCATCCTGTTCTTGAGGTCTCAAAGTTAGAAAGTAGTCCTGTTATTGATGTTATTGATCTCAATGTACCAAGTATCCCGAGTTTAGAACTGATTTTGTTTTGTCTACTAACCAATTATGCAGTGCTGGATATAAATATATATGAACAGCTGAATAAAAGCCTAAATAGCTGGAAGGGTCTCCTGCTTTCTGTCACACAAATAGATGATAGTAGAAGAACTTTGATTCTGGCTCATTTCACATTCAAAACAGAAATGTAATGCACTATTTACTATTTATTAAGAGTGCCCCCAAAATGTGTAAATGCCTCATTTTTTAAAGACAGTTGGGGGCAAAAGTTGTTTGGTTTAAGTGGAAATGTCCGACAGTGACATCATGCTAAATGTATGAAGACAAGAGGTAAACATGGAAGAACAATTTACATTAACCAGGGAACGGGGGAGAATGTTCTATATTATGTCCCAAATGAAGGCCACTATTTGAAAATTAGCTGTGACAAAAAGTAACATGAGGCATCAAAAGTAAAGACATTAAAAGATCTAGTGCCAAAATGTGTAAAACTAAATGATGGGATAATTGCTTTTCAATTGTTTTCCTATGGACAAGTGATAACTCACCCATAAGGCAGTTTGTGGATCACAAAGGGAGCGGACAACTTGATGACGAGCGTCGGGAGGATGTCAGCCAACAGCACAGCCTGAGGAGAGAAGCAATGGACCTGTCACTCAGATCAAAGGTCCTCCTCTTTTACAGCATTAGTGTGGTTATAAGTTATATTGCAATCTCGTATTTTCTCTGTTCAAGCCTCACTTTGTCATTTAGCCTCATAACACCTTGGGATTCTGCCATTCTTGGCAGCTGAAGAGATTTTCCATTCTGGTACTTTCATTTCTAGTTTGTTGTATTAGTTTCAGTACCCGTTTATTCGTCTTAGTCTTAAAAAAAAGAACATATTTAAAGAGTAACTAATCCCCGGAGTTTTGGCAAAGTGCATCTACCCTGAGAATTCAAAAGATGCCTCAAGAACATTCAATAGCTATTTCATGAGACGCCCAGTCCCGTCTCGTGTTTCTGTGATTGGTCAGAACTCGTTGCCGTTCTCTTTGGCTCATTTTCAAACCGGAAGCATTCAATATGCACATTATAACACAATGTGTAGAACTCAAACACTTCAAACACACCTGAACAACAAGACTAAATAAAGTGAGAGAAAGTCGTTTGGGGCTTTAGCTGAAGGACCGTCACTCTACTCTAAATAATGACTGAGGAAGTACACCCAACATCTCTCTTGTGGGAAGCTAATAATTATCTGGTAACATACTTAAGGTTAATGTTAGGGTTATTCCCGGTTGTGTACTGAATGTCCATTTACCGCAGTTGAGACAGGGTTGCAGTCATAGCGGCTACTGTTGCTACTGTTTCCACCTTGGAATTCCACGGCCATTGTGGCTGAAGTCTAAATAGGGAAGGAAAAAGATTAAAAAAGGTGAATAATTTGTGCTTCAATCCATTAGCAATAACCGGTTCACTGCAATACAGGCTATTCAAACACAATGTTTGCCTTCTTACAGATGCTGTGGCGTTTTGGGACTGTTGTTTTTGGAGGATGTCGTGAGCGGCGCTCAGCATTACCACATACGCAAAGTTGTTGCACAATCCAAGGAGCCTGGGCAGGTAACCAGATGAGGAGGGAAGATATTTTAAAAAAACGTTATTTAGATTAGATTAATTACCAGGCTTAGAATTCAAAGTCAACATTTGCTAATTTACCACTTATTATTATTTCAGTTCGTGCTCAAGTATTGGAATATGAATGACTAATTACTTTGTGTATTCAATGGTACATTTACCCTAGCTATAGCACTACATCACACTTTCACCAGGTGGCAATAACCATTGGTGACTAATAAACAACATATCATGCATTGCCTCTTCATGTTGTGGTATATTTCGTCATCATGACAAACAAGTGGGAAATCATCAATAACAATAATTCGATTATCTATTTAAGTTATCGATATCCTTGTTCATTTCCTCACATTGAAACAAAGTTCCCATTTGGTTGAAAGTGAACGCAGGAGTGTGTGGATGTGACCGTGGGCTCCATTGGGACTTTAAACTTCAGCTAGCTCGTCTCATCTCGTATTTAATCAACAGCGTTAGTGATAACAAATGGCGGCATTAACTAGTTAAACAGTGTCGGTCTCGGTAAACTTTAGCTCATTAAAAACAAATGGTCACTCACCAAAACCCACTCCAGTTGCGCCATTGTGTGCAAGTACCTACAATTAACAGATAAACAACACCTTCAGCGACTCGTACGACACAATGTGTTTGTAATTGTGATTATTTATCAGGTCGAGTGAAACAAACCGTCGTCCCCGCCGTTGACGTCAGGGCGTTGAACTGCGTTGATGCTGGTCCGCTCCATGTTGACGGAACAGCGCGGGACAAAACCAAGCGAACGTTGATAAAAACGTAACACTAAAAACGTAACACCGGTAACGTAGTTACCGGTGTTACGTTTTTAGTTTCACGTAGTGGTATAGCTGTCGTCGTGAATGCCGCTTGGTTTAATTTTGTAATGAAGTGTCAACCCCACTCATATTCATAATAATATATACTGTACAAATTAAACAATTCGACATTCACGAGTGCACCTACATGTTATTTTCCTATTTCCAACAGCTGTCTGTAACTCCGACAAGGACGCGTTGGTTCAGAGTCGCCAGTTAACACGGTCGCTTCTTAAACCGTAACACCGGTACTGGTACTGGGCTAACGTTGGTACCGGGTTAACACGGGGCGCATCGTAGAGTCAGCTCCCGTGGAAGATAGGCTCCGGCCATAGACTCTACATAAGTGGCTGACATTTCTGTGTCAACTTTAACGTCGTATGTCGTACCAAATCGCGGTGTTTCATGAAAATAAATTCACGCTGAAACAAAACCCACTCTCAAACGTTCCCACTGCTGTCTGGGATACATACGTTTCACGTTTATTAGCACATTACAGTATGTTGTGATATCAGTGTTTTGTTATTAATTATGTGTCGCTTTTAAGGCCGCACTTGTTATGTATGTTATGTTATGACTTAGGTTTGTATTTAAACCCGCTTGTGAATTAATCATTTAAAGTGTAATGAATGTATTATAACACACTCTAAGGATTTGTTCGGTGTACTGAATTATCACGTTTTCATTATTTATGCACCGTCGCTGACACTTCATAATGCTTCATAAGAGGAATTGTAATTGTTGACATATCTTTTTCTATTTAACAGTGAAAAAAAAAATTTAAAAAAAAGAAGGTTTGTAACAAAAATATTGAGAACTTAAATAAAAGTTGAATTGGGAGGGTTCAAATTAAGTGTTACGCAACAACCTGCAGGATTTTTTTTTTAAATAGTCCGGGCGTTGTTGACACAAAATGAGTATGAATACAACAATACTGATAATCTTGTGTTATCATTAGTGGCAGAACATACAGTACTTGGATATGTTTATACTTTGCATTAAACTAAGCATTAATGCAGCCAAACACAAAGTATAATATGTCTCTCTGAAATGGTGTGGGGCAAAAATACAGAGCCTTACAAAGTGGAAATACTCAAGCAAACTATCGGTATCTTACTTTCTGTGTGGTCTGAGATGAGAAGGTGGGCTGATTGCTGATAATAATTTCATAAAGCTGTAGCCTGCAGAGCCAGTGCTTCACTCCATGATGAGCCATGGCCTTCGCCGCTCTTCTCACTGTGCTGGTAGGTGAGGAGACAAACATGATATTATTCTGTGGTGATTCATCTGCAGGCATCAACATTGGGTGTTTTTTATGGCTAAAAGCAGTAAAATTGCTCTGTAATTATACATTATTATTATTATAATATTGGCAGTTCCTTTTAGTGGAAATGATCCTTTCAATAGAATTTAAAACATGAGTCATTCAGAGCTGTATTGCAAATTCACATTTGAAAATGTAGATCTCCTTAAACACACCGTTTTCTTTTGATAACCGTCAGGAAATAACTGTCGAATGCTTAACTTCCCGACTTTGTTTCTGACAACATTGGCTGCATCCGCATGGTGGAATCAAAGCGAAGCGGAAAGGGCAGACTCTTGGGTAGACATGCCTAATATAAGACAATGACATATTCATATGCAAATATGGTTTTAACCTCCTCATACAGCCCACTAATTAAGCGTTAGAGCTTGCTTGGTAATCTGTTTTTTGGAGGGATTAAACAATAATAACAATAATTAGTGGGATGGTGGATTTTGTTACCCTCCGAAAGAACCAGTTTAGTTGTTTCTTTTCCACGTTTTAAATCTTCATGCTAAGCTACGCTAACTAGGTGCTGGTTGTAGATTTATATTTATTGTACAAATACAAGTGTGATATACCAATCTTCACATCTAACTCTAGGCAAGAACGCAAATAAGCCTATTTCCTAAAACTTTCACTTTAACCCAAGATCATTTAAAAATATTTCAAATACACTCGTCTCTGCTGGTGCATTATAGCATATCTTGGTAGAAAATCTCCATCTGCAGATTAGTGGAATAGTGGGACACCAATTGGATTGTGTTACATTATGTTTACATGGTTTTGTGGTTTCATTATTGCTTTTTTGAGGTTTGCTTGGGGTGGAGGTGAGGAGCTCCATCATCGGGGGGACGAATGCTCTTCAGAGAAAACAATGGCCGTGGATGACCCACCTGAACATAACGGATGGTGTCAAGAACTGGCGCTGCGGTGGCAGCATCATCCACGAGCAACGGGTGCCGAGTGCTGCAAACTGCTGGAAAACGTAAGTGTGAGTGTGTGTCGGTTTTCGACACTAAACTATAAGCAAAGAAATTGTAAACGCTCAGAAATTGCAGCATCCTCATTGCATCACCTCATCATTCCTGTCTGCTAATAATATGAGGCAAAACCAGGCGCTGTTTATACAGCCCTGGACATATACTCGCATGTTAGAATATTAATGTTCGCCGTATGTTTTTACAGGTATTATCCAAAAATGTGTGTGTTTGTGTTGACAGAGATCCTGTGGCGAACTTGATTAAATCAATGATTTGGGTTGGCTCACACAAACTACGAAAGTGAGCTGCTGAATACATCTCGTGTTTCATGTCCCACTCAGAGGTCAAGGCCCTGAGCACCGGCAGCTACGAGAACCACAAAGCTGGATGTCCCAATTCCAGGCCCAAAGCGAGTCAAGCCAGTTAGTCTGCCCGAGGCGGACGTCAAATTCAATTTATCACCGGCTGCGGGAACATCAAGACAGAGTTCTGCACATGAAGCAGCAGGGACACACTGTATAAAGACAAATGAATACAAACACACTTGTGAATGGTCATAAACAAGATGTGTGACCCTGCAAATCAGAGTGACACAAACAGACTTCTAAACAGCATTTAGAAAGCTCTCTCTCTCTCTTTCCTTCTTAGGAGCTGCAGATTCCCATCCTCCCTGAAAGTGTGTGTAGGGAACAGCGTCCTGAGCTGCCTGATCACGTGCTGTGTTCAGGGGCAGCAGGAAAGGACGCAAAGTGAGTTGGGCTATTTCAGTCACTTGAAATATTCAACTGTTTGTTTACAGCCAATCCCGTTAATCTGGTGTATTGAGTCATAATTCTCGCGGTACCTACGCTTCCTGAAGGCAACGTAGTTGAGGCAGGTCCTCAGCCGTCTTTGTTTACACACGCCCCTGTAGTTGAAACCACACCCCCCACGCCAGATCCGGGCCAAAAGTCTGAACCTAAAAAAATAAACGTTCTGAAAGTGTAAAAAATATTTGAACCCGAAAAAATAAGATTCGAAACTGTAAAAAAAAGATTGAAAGTTGAAAATATAAAATACTGAAAACTGAATCAAAATTATATTTAACCCAAGAAAACTTTTTATACACTTATTTTTCTTTCAAATACATTGTTGAATTTTTCTAAAGTTCAAGACCAAAACTTGAATTTTCAGGTTCAAATCTATTGGCCTGGATTTGGCTCCATATTTGAGCCCTAAGGGTTGGAAAGATTGCACTATTAGTTAGTAGTTAAAAGTAGCTCCACCACAACCGCCAACAGTAAACTGCTATTTACGCATGGATGTAATCACAATCCATATATAACAATATATTAGTTACAGGGGCCGTTTTACTGCAGAATGAGTTACAGCGATTGTTGTCGCACAGACCGCCCGGGCGTCTACACCAAAGTGTCCGAGTATCTGCACTTCAACAGCTACCAACAAACCCAAACACAATTCACAAGACAGATATTCTGTAAAAAAAAAAAAAGTGGGTTCCTCAGCCTCCTTTGAGTTATTGCATTTGCAAGATTCCACCATGCCCGAAGAAAAACAGCCAGCTGCCCACCGGCCGGAGCTTACTTTCCCATTTTACATTAAAATAGGTTTCTAAAAAACATTTGAAGGATACAGTAAATAAAGTATCACAATCGATTCATGTTTGATCAGTGCTGGTGGGCTTTTATCAATCAAAATGACGTTCACAACTCTTCCAAACAAGGTGGAGGGACAGGGGAGGAGAAAATGCTTTGACCGCGCCCACTTGGGAGACTGGCAGTGTGTACCATTTCAAACCATTGGCAGAGTTTCTAATGAGTCACTTAGTTATAGAGTATCTTCATTATCTGGGAGGCGTATTCATTTAATTAACCTGGGAATCGCTTGTGCTAATTGTTGCATACACCGAGCTAGTGCTAACCACTAGCATCCACATATCCCAGCCTTGCATGTAAAACTCAAATTCATGTTTGATCAGCGCTGTTTTCAGTTTTGAAAACGAGCAGTGATTGACAGCTTCCTTAGAGACTCCTTGCCTGTGATTGGTTGTTTTCCTTCAGGCCTGGTGGAAGCTTTAAAAAGCCATTAGGAGCAGAGGAACCAGAGTATCTGACTAATGTAACACTGTCAGGAGACAGTGACAGTTGGAGCACGTCATAAAAAGTGGTTTTATAAAAGTAAGCCACTGCATCGTAAAAAGCTCTGAAAATAGTTCCTTCCTGCATTTTCTATTTTTGTCTGCGCCCATCTCGCTGGTTTAACGAAGGCGGGGCTTAACCGACAAACCGTGATGTCACCAACATCTATACGCCAAACCGGATTATTGACATCCAATCACACACACCTTGTCCTGATGATGGAGATTAGCGGTGTTTAGTTAATAATACCTCAAGATGATTTTCTCACCAACTTTGTGACATTCAATATTCAAAAAAACAAAACAAAGTCAGCGAAACACTTCTTTTTGAAAACCTTATTCCCAGGAGGCTCATCAACAAATCTCTTTTGATAGAGCTAGACTCGCTTCTAGTATTTGTGCTAAGCTAGGCTAAACACTAACAGAATTCACCAATATACAGGGGAGAAAAAAACAAAAAAAAGAATGCATGCACATTTACACAGGTAGTGCCTTTAAATAGACCGTGCAGACTCTGAGCACCACCTTGACCTCCTTAAGTTCACATCTGGATAGGCAGCAGTACTTCCCATCTTAAAAGGCACATACACATCAATGCACTGCAGGCAAACTTTACTTCAACCTGAATAATTAAAAAAAAGGTTAAATAATGAGCAGGAAAATGCAATCACTTATTAACTTAGGTGGCCTCAGTAACACATTTGGCTAAATGACGTTGGAACGCCTAGTAAAATGTTGTCTTAAAAATAAAAAGGATGACAGATTGAATTGAGAAGGTCTTCCAAACTGTCACGTCAGAAGTTTGTGTTACTTTACGGTTTTGGTCTGCTGATCAGTGTCCAACCAAACAGACAGTCTCTTCCTTACGAGGTTGCTTAGCAGCGGTCTATTCTGTATGTCCCGACTAATAACTGGCTAACCTCTACATACACACCAACATCGTTACCTCAATTATCCTCGAAATAGCATCAATCAAAGCAGGTCCACACAGCAGCCTTGCAGCAGTGATTTACTGCGATACCATGATGTCACTTTGGACATCAAAATGTTTCGAGTGCATTAACTTGTCCAAGTCGTTAGAAAAATGAACTGAAAACTGTGGGACCCTTTGACTTGTGACGGCCGAGTGCTGTAGTAACAAGAGTATGGTTGGTAAAGGCCACCTCAGTCCTGCTCATAGTGGCAGCGGTGTTTTGGACTGCACCTGCAGCTCTATACTTGGGTCTGAGGGGGGCTGAGGAGAGCTGCTGCTGCAGCTTCTCTCCGTCTCTGTCGCCTCCCCCTCCTCAGTCGTCGTTGCGTCCCCATCCTTTGTCGCCTCCCCCTCCTCCTTCTTCGCATTCTTCTCAGCTTTCTGTTTCTCTGCCCTGGTTTTGAACCTCAACCCGTGGCCTGTCAAACCAAAGGTTGGATTATTTCTATTGAACAAAGGATAGGATCTTTGACTTTGAGAAACAAGCTAAACTAATCAGATATATTCGTGATTAGCACTCAACTAAAATCTTGTGATCGTGTTATCTGTGCATGTACTGACTTGGGCAGTCGGCCACCTCCTTGAAGGCCTTCTTCTTACAGCAGCCTCGACACAGGTTGAAGACACATTTATTTCCCTGCGGAGCAAAATAAACCGTATTAGCTGCGGAGATGTTCTCCTGATTCTTTGGCTAAGCTGAACAACACACACAGAATGTCACAACGTCTTCGATACGAAACACACACTGACCTTTGGGTTCCCACACTGCTCACACTTGATGTACTTGGCTGTGGGGGAAGAAGAGGAACACTTTTTTTTCAGCATTCTACTTTGTGCCAAAGAGGAACTGGGCAGTCTGAGGGGGAAAGCGACGAGGTCAGACTCACGTTTCTGCTCGGGACTGAAGTTCTTGTTGGGGTTTCGGGATCTCTTCTTCTGCTTGTTTTTCGAGAGTGTGTCAGCCGTTGCGTCCAAATCCTCGAGCGCCCTCTTCTGACACATTGTCTTCTGCACCTCTGAGCCCTTGCTGTTGCCGTCTGGCTCCTTTGGCCTGTATGGAACAGCCAGTAAGGTTAGAGAACTCCAGATAATTTATTTTCTTGCCCGCAGTGGCAGCTCCCTCAACGTCAAGTCTACAAATGGATGATAACTGTATGAAAGAGAAAAGATCCTAAAACAACAAAGTATGGCGACTCACGCTGGTCTGACATACGGCTGGCAGATCCAGTGGGGAAACGGCAGGCCGCCCTCCTTCTCCTTCTCCTTTCCTCTGGTGATCTCCTCCTGCACAGACACGCATATGGTACAGCTACTGGAGGTATGTATATTTTGTCCATCAGCAAAACATCCATGCGTGGTTGTCCCAGTAACACTCATTAAAAGGCTCGATGTCACTCTGACAAGCTAGATTGTTGCTGCGCATTTGCTAAAGCTGGGGTAGGCAGTTTTTTTTCTCTCTCCCTTTTGGCATCTTTGGGTAAGAATTCCATAACAACCTTTAATCATAATCTGAGGTAAAACTAGACTTCTGCTCTTCTGGTTGGCTCCGTTTTCAGGCTTTAGAAAATCCTGCCCCTGACAGGGAGACTTTGACCAATCACAGGTCATTTCAGGGAGAAGGATTTCAGGGAGAAGGCGTTCCTATTGGTCATTCTCCAAATGCAGACGTTTGTCTCTTCAGATGGCGAAGGCCTGATTCAACAGCGCAACATTCTTCAGAAAAAGTGTCAAGAAGGAAGAGTCCGAGGCCACTCCCCCAAATGTATCGCCATGAACGTTAATAACGAACATGTTATCACTCACAGCTGCCCGTACGATCGTTACATTTGGGCCGAATTAAACAGCCTTCTTACAGTCCTGCGACGGCCACAGATTGTTTTCTTTTTTTGTCAGAGCATTTGATTGACAGCTGATTTGATTGACAGCTGTTGAGATGTAATGAGAATTTAAAAAAACAAACATATTTTCAAGAGTTATGGATGCTGTTATTTTTTAATTCAAGTTATAACCATCAGTGAAATAAATGATTTATTTGTTGTTTATTTCACAGATTTATTGGTATTTACAAATTACCAATGTTTGTAAGTTTATTGTTGTTATTTCCTACTTTGTTGTGCTGTAGCCTCTGGGCGGAGTTAGCACCGTTAAGAGTCCAGTTATGAATGACATATCAAAGGCTTGTGACTTTTAGTCGTTCGAAATACATCTGTGTCTGACGGCAGGAGGAGAAAGCTTTCATGTCTTCTCCTACTTAAAAGACAACAGAGAAGGCTGAAGAGGAGGAGAAGGAGCTGGTTCAGAATCACAACTGCTGTCCAAAAACCGTACTGACAGGAAAGAGGCAGAGGAGAAAGCAGTGTGGGCAGTAATGAGAACTATTAGACTCCCTTAAATCCTACACACTTGACGTTTGACCTTAATGTATTTTACAAAAGTGTTATTAAAGTTTCTTCTGAAAATTCACTGTCTCCGCTTCCTCAGCGGATCCTTTTTAACTCTGCTGTGTGCTGTTACCTGGCAGCGCAGCCTCAGCTTTTTGCTGACACCAGCCAAACCCTCCAGGTTCTTCACCTTGGCCAGCTCCTCTCTCAGGTCATGGTGGATCTGCAGCCTGCACACACACACACACACACACACACACAATGTCACAAAAATCTCTTAATAAAAATCATAAATGTTAGATGTGTTCCCAGAATACAGTGAATACACTACATGGCCAAAAGTCAATGGACACCGAGGGGAGAGAAACAAGCAACAGTAAATGTCAGCGACATGCAGTCGAGCCTGAAATGAAACCAAACTCCTGATGGATGCAGAATAGTTCACGTTCGCATTGCAATGCGTCTTAGGTGCTAGATATTTCCACGCCTCTCATGCTAACAGCAGACTGTATATAAGTGGACGTAGTTGTCGTGGCGTCACCCACTGGTTTGTGGATTGGCGTTATGAGGCTTCGAGTTCTGTGTTTTTTGCAACCATGGAACGTAAGTTACACTATTTGGAATGCGGAGGAGACCTGTCAATCACAGTAAGACCCGACCTAAAGCATACCCTGCTTTATGGTCTGTTGGACTATAATTTACTAAATGAACATCATGTTGTATTAAAGATGACTTGAAACTAGAGATTGAGACCATAAACTACTGAGTGAATGAATCAAGAGACAAGTAGAGTCATCTTCTCATAGACTTCTATACAATTAGACTTCTTTTTGCCATTGGAGGAGTCACCTCCTGCTGGTCAGAAGTTTTAAAGACACTTCCGCATCAACTTTATTGGTTTCCGCCTGCTGCCAACCCGACATTTCCTATAGCTGATAATTCACGTTCAAAGCATTCAACTTTTGAAGCAGCCGCAGGGACACGGTTGCTTCTCTGCTGAAGGCGTGTTGGACCGCGCTTGCTGTTGCCACAGTAACCACGAGGAGTTCCCAAAATCAACCAGGGCTGACATCTTAAGGATTCTGACTTTAATGTGGGTAATTCATGTTTTAAACCTTCAGGGACACCCCGGACACCCAGGTCTGGCAGCTCAAACCTCCTCGTTGCACTACGGACAAAGCTGACAAGCATGGGACAATCGTGAATTCTCTTCAGTGAGGCCGTGCTTGTGGAATCGGCTTTAAAACTTAAGTATGAAATATTTGGTTTATACATTTATTTATCCCATTTCAACCACTTGAATTGCAAGCTTCTTTTGTGTAAATTGTTTAGTTTTAATCTTGTACTATAAATGTTGTTACCTTGTATGTGAAGCAACTCGAGATTTAATTGTGTCTATTTGAAATACTACGTGTGCTGTCCACATTAAATGTATTATTAATATAATATAAGGATGATTACTATGTTATCCAACTTGGAGTAATTTCCCTGTGTTACGGTACAGAAAGACGAGACGTACGTGTGGTGCCAGAGCTTGAAGAGGTGTGCTCGTACAAAGGACAGAGTGCAGGGGGGATACTGCTTCACCACCTCCAGATATTCCTCTGCCATCTCCCACACGGGTGGGCTGCATTCTTCAAACAGCGCCGGGTTGTGGAGGTTCCCCTCTAAAAAAAATTATATAAATAATAAACATTTCAAAAAGGTGCAAATCCTGAGCACAAATGTACATTAAATACACATTCTACATCCTGAACTAAAGTGCATAATGAGACATTGGAGACCTGCACTCATGACTCCCTGCACTCCCGTCTCCTGAATGCAGCGCTCCACATCACTCAGGTGCTGAATGTTGCCGTTTGCAAACACTGGAATATTTACTGCCTTCCTGCAGCAAAAAAAAAAAAACACACACACAAACCAGTTCATGAAAAGATGTTTTTATCGGGAGAGCTGGTCACATGCTGACATTCCAGATTGAATACAGGGCAACAGGGTGGTGGCAGCTCACCGTACTGCCATAATGTGCTCCCAGTTAGCGATGCCTGTCATGGCCCCTTTCTGGTCTTTTGTTCGGCCGTGCACCGTAATCAGCTGGGAAGAGATGTGACAAAGCCAAAGCGTAGGACCAGTTTAACACCCTCCTTATGCTTCCTGAAACTGGCAAATTCCCCAGATAAATATGAATTAAAAAAAGCTGCATTTTAAAAATATTTTCTAATAGGACAGTTAATCATTGATCCCACCTGACACCCGGCTTTCTCCAGCATCTGGGCATAGCGGACCGTCCTCTCCAGCTCCTTGAACACGCGGATCTTGCACGTAATGGGAACAGAAAGCTTTTCGTGCGCCAACCTGACTGTGAAATGAAGAGGGGAATGTTAGCCGACAACCGGCACTACACTGGTACATTTTCACGTAGTTCATCCCAGAGTCCGACAATCCATTAAAGGCAGACTCACCCATTTTCTCCAACAGCTCCCACTCGTCTTGGAGGAAAGCTCCGTAGTGCCCTTAGAAACAAGCGTCAAAACAGGTTTAGTTTTCTTTCCACTCAGTCTGGATGCAGATAGGCGTCAGTGTCTTCTCTGACACGAGTACCAGGAGTTGCCAAAGTAAGAATTCGTGGGGGGGTTCATGTCTGTGTGAACTGTGCGTACCTCTCTTGGCGATCATCTGCGGACAGCCTAGGTTGAGGTCGATGGCATCGCAGTAGTCCTGGGCCAGCAGGGCGGCCTGAAGGAACACCTCCGGGTCGTTGGCACAAAACTGACATACAGGGAGAACAACACTGCGACTTACTGGCACTACATGGAGGAACGATGTTAAAGGGGAACTCCGGTATTTTTAAACAGAACCAACAGGCTGGATCAAGAGAAACGTAAAGAAAAACATTTTATTATGTTGTCAGACATCTATAATAACAATACATGTCTGTTGGTGGCAAAAACAAGCACTATTAGTGGACGTAGATTGACGGTAAGAAGTTTCCCTGAGCAATTGCATTGCAGTCCTGTTTAGCAGCAGCTGTCTGCAGCCGTTTCCCTCAATACTGGACCAATTATTTTTAAAAACTGTTGTGCCCATTAATTACAAAACATGGGAAAATAGGGTCCAGGTTGAAAAACACCAAAGTTACTCCATTAAAAGTAAGAAAAAATGCATATGAAAGATCATGACGAGACAACAAACATGCTGGAGAATGTTGACCGTGCCCGTGCGGATGCTCACCTGTGTGATGAGAGGTCTGTCCTCCTGACACACCTCATTGTAGAGGTTTTCCCGCCTGTAGTTGGCATCGCGGACAAACACCTGGGCATGCAGCATGGGGGTGTAGCAGAGCTGGGCGCCATGCCGGCGGCTGAGCAGGCGCCAGGCCAACTCGCTCTGGTCCACCATGGGTGCCACCACAAAGCGGGCCTCCTTCAGGGTCTTCCTCCAGAACTCGAAGCCCTGGAGCTTGGCCATCGCAGTCGACTTCACTGGAACAGGAAGTAAATAAATCATTTACGATTGTGGTTAAGTGGTAAACACAATGGACAGATTAAGGAGATCGCATTCAGTATTGAATGTTAACCGTGTTTAATTTCAAAACATAAAATCTGATAATAAAAATACAGAATTGCACCAATAAATGTGCAACCTTTTATTACCCCAGAATGTTTGGGTTATGTGAACATCTCTTTCGAACACCAGCTTTGGACTTCTTTCTAGTCCATCCTCAATATTTGTATACTGCTCACTAAGCATTAAATTAAAAATAATAATAATAATTAATTAAGTTAGTTTGATAGTTTCAATAAACACATCTGAACTACACATTTAAACAAATAACCTCCTGGCTAACTCCAGCATATTTAACTCTACAGACATGTTTATTTACAAGCACGGCCCCGAAGAAGTGCACTGAATAGAGCCAAATAACATGAAGCTGTGCTGCCATTTAGCTAGCAAAGCTAACTGCGGTCAGTCGCCGTGTAGCACATGATGCACCACCGCGGCACACAACCAGGACATGTCGCGCGGTTCTGTTCCTTTGGCAGCTTCACGCGCTGCTCTTGGCACGTTCTAGCTGTGCCGTTACGTATCCGCACAGCGCCGAGTCTTCATAGCGTGTTTCACCTGTAATATTGTGGTTTTGTGTGGGGTATTCCTTGCGCAGCGGTTTCCAAATGTGTGCAACGGCGAAATAGGACCGGTGGGAAACTTTACTCAGGGCGTTTTTCCGGTTGTGAGAAATGATAGTTGGTATCCACCTACTTTGCTGTGTGATCGCCCCCTTCCGGCGTGGCGTGCAGGACCAAGATGGAAGCAGTGGGTGGAAAAGACAAATTCAGACCGTATACTTAATTCAAAGTAGCAATATAAGCACGTACAAATACTTAATTACAAGTAAAAGCCCTGCATACTAAATATTAAACTCTATTATTAGAGGTAGAACAACGTGTTATGCCAGAGTGGTCCCTGTGTACCAGTATAGGTGGAGCGGCCAGTATAATCTGTAACAATGTATTCATGTTTTCTATATAAAATCACAACCATATCCTGCTTGATAGCCATACAATTTACACAGTCCTGTAATAAAAATATTTTTAAAGTAATGGTGCGTTCACCACATCAGTTTATTCGCCAGTCAAGTTGTGTTCATTTGTGTCTTTATACTTGTTGTGGACATCCCATAAACGTCGGAACATCTAACGCCCTCGTGTTTGGATTCATAACATCCACCCGTAGGCTCACACAGCTCGGGGAGTTTCACCGACTCCGTCTCGATAACTTCCGCTTCCAGCGCTACGAGAGCAGCTGCAGCCCAACGGGCGGAGCATCTCAACGCTGATTGGCTTTCGCAACCTGGCAGTTGAAATATTTCACGCGTCTATCGCAACGCCTGCCGTATTTCGCAACCATTCGTGACTGTGCATTCACTTTGCATGGGATCTACTTCGCAACGTATTTGGTGTGAACGCCCCATTAGTAATGATATAAATAAACAATTTAATTGCTGAAAAAAGCAGCTGCATTGGGAGTTGGGATACAGACAAATATTACATATTTATTAATAGCCAAATGAAAAAGACCAGCCTGTGTCATGAAGGGCTTGCTCATATTGGCTCAGTAGAGACACACAAGAAGGCGACTTGAGTTCTGATTTTTTTTAATGCACTCTCTGGACAATTACACGATTGGGTAAACCTGGATGTTTCTCAGAATATATATTTGTTTTCACAAATAACAATTCAGTTAGTTTGCACTGATATCAGGGACATTTAGTAGGAATTTGTACACACATCATGTATGATGAGAATATATATATATATATATATATATATATATATATATATATATACATACATATATATACATACATACATACACACGCACACACACACACAGTGCATCCGGAAAGTATTCACAGCGCTTCACTTTTTCCACATTTTGTTATGTTACAGCCTTATTCCAAAATGGATTAAATTCATTATTCTCCTCAACATTCTACACACAACAACCCATAATGACAAAGTGAAAACTGTTTTTTGCAAATCTTTCAAAAATAAAGATTTGAAAAAACATAACATGTACATAAGTATTCACAGCCTTTGCTCAATAATTTGTTGAAGCACCGTTGGCAGCAATTACAGCCTCAAGTCTTCTTGGGTATGATTCCACAAGCTTGGCACACCTATTTCTGGGCAGTTTCTCCCATTCTTCTTTGCAGAACCTCTCAAGTTCCATCAGGTTGGATGGGGAGCGTCGGTGCACAGCCATTTTCAGATCTCTCCAGAGATGTTCAATCGGGCTCTGGCTGGGCCACTCAAGGACATTCACAGAGTTGTCCCGAAGCCACTCCTTTGTTATCTTGGCTGTGTGCTTCGGGTCACTGTCCTGTTGGAAGATGAACCGTCGCCCCAGTCTGAGGTCCAGAGCGCTCTGGGGCATGTTTTCATCCAGGATGTCCCTGTACATTGCTGCATTCATCTTTCCCTCAATCCTGACTAGTCTCCCAGTTCCTCCCGCTGAAAAACATCCCCACAGCATGATGCTGCTGCAGAAATTGTTCTGTACCCTCAGTGGAAACAGGATGCACCTGAGCTAAATTTTGAGTGTCATGGCAAAGACTGTGAATACTTATGTACATGTTATGTTTTCGTTCTTTATTTTTTGCAAATAGATTTGCAAAAATGTGCAAAAAACAGTTTTCACTTTGTCATTATGGGTTGTTGTGTGTAGAATGTTAAGGAACATAATTAATTTAATCCATTTTGGAATAAGGCTGTAACATAACAAAATGTGGAAAAAGTGAAGCGCTGTGAATACTTTCCGGATGCACTGTATACATTCTGTCAGACAAAACACAAGTGTACACATACTGCACATTTAAATCACAGTGAGTCACGTTTCTTTATAAGACAGAACAAAATACATCTAGGAGAGAGCATGATATTAAGTTGTCTTACATTAGAATAAAATAATCTATGACATCTGAAAATAAATACAATATTTAATTTAATGACCAGTCATATAGAAGCATTAAAAAAATAAAAAACATATTTGTTTCTTCTTCCCTAGCATATATTTCAGGTGTATTGTTAAAAAACAAACAACAACACACCATTGTTTTGGTAACTTGTCCAGCTGACCAGTCTCACCATTGAATGATGAAATTAAGACGTTATCGCCCTTTCCTAAACTGAGTGACACTTCACACAAAGTCCCACACGCTCGTCTGTGCTGGAGAAATGATCCGTTACCATGGATACTGATAGATGCATCACTCACACAGCTGTTGAGTTGTCTTTTGTTTCCCCTGGACGTGCACCGCCAATAACAGTGAGTGTGCTATACGTGACAGAACAGAGCGATGCTTTTCTCCTTTCATGTTCGCTTCCCTACACGTAAGGGCTGTGTTGGAGGAACCCCTGTTAAAATGTGTTAATGCGCCCTCTTCTATGGAACTGAAGAGCAAGCCAAGCTGTAAATAAACTGTTTTTCCTTTTAACACCCTGTTTCACTGAAACACACACAAACAGTGCATATCACATAAGCGTGTGAGCAACATGAGTTGAAGGAAAAAGTAATAGAGTATTTAATTTAGCGACTCTTCCTCAAAGTCAGTTTTCTTGCCCCATGAGCAGGTCTTGACAGCTTCTCTCTCTTTGCTCTTGCGCAACTCTGAGGCCACAATGTTAGCTTTCTGGGGACAAATTGTCAACTTGCGAAGCTCGATATTGGCAGTTAACCACAGTTGCGTGCACAGCGGTATTTCAAAGGCAAAGTCTGTTGAATACGAGCGTAGCGATACCTGGCAACAAACAGCGCTTCCTTTTTACACATGTGTTATCGCAAACTCCAACGTTTAGATGTTACATTTCATCGAAAATACATAAGTCCAGATGAAAGCCAGAACAAAGATGTGGAGAATATTTGAGCCCTGCTTATAACCCAAGGAGGATTCACAAATGCTACTTTACGAGACCAACAACAAGCCTGTAGCAACATTAGCAACCATTTAGTACTGATTACGACAAAAAACACTTCAACATCAAATCCACCTTAACTGTGGAAGACCACAGGAGATATGTTGTACTCTGATGAGACCAGGAAGTGAGGGGAACCGTTATCAAATGTCTTCACAGCAAACACTTAACATTTCAAGCATTAATAGAAAGCTGTTCCTACTCACACAACTAAGCTGTTCTGACTCGTTATATTACACGTTCTCAGCAAAAAAGAAGTCTTTAATTTTTAAAGGGTTAGAATGGCGTGATTCGTTTTTTTATCCGATGAAAACACCAAAACAACTGCATGTTAGGCCATGTGCATGAAAGAGCTTAAGTTCACTTGACGTCACATCAAAAAAAACATTTTCCAAAAGAGTTTTTCTACCCATTCTGGAGAACCCTTTTTGAAGAAGAGTTCAAGAGTTCTTTGTGAGACTAAGGGTTTCATTAAGAACCCTTTTCATCCTAAGAACCCCTTTTGGAAGGATGAGTTCTCCAAGGATTGTTGAAAGTAAGTCTGTTAAAAGATCCACCAAGATCCTACAAATACTATGTAGAGTCTTTCACAGTTCACGGGTGGTTCTAGGTAGAACCTTTAAATTGAGGTAGAACCCTCTGAAAGAGATTAAGATTGAACATTTATAAATGGTTCTACCAAAAAACAAAAAGGATTCTCCAATGGGGACGAGACAAAGAACCATATATAGGTCTATTTAACACCTTGTGTAGGATACATTGATTGACGTTTTTCTGTGATTCACAGGTACAATGCCAAAAATATGTATATATTTCACCACATACAGCTAAAACCTAGAGTTATGGTATTTTCATGGGATTTGCTGACACAAATATAGAATATCATCAAAATCACCCCTTGACGTTTGTTAGTGGCAACATCAAAATGAGACTATTGCTATAAACAAGGCAGTGCTAAAACTGAGTTATTCTATGAAACATCTAGTGATGAAATATTGCTGACGTAACCTTTACTATTTCACTGATTTCAAGGAATGTTCAACTATCCAACAGTGTCATGAGAACACTTCAAAGTTCCCTTGATTCTGCTGGTAGGTTATTTAATAAAATGCATTAACATAGACTTTAATCTCATCCTGCCTCCTTCATCCCTGATCACAGGCATGTTTCAGTACTAGAAGCCATGTCGCCATTTTGTTGTGGCTCTTTCAACAACCTTTCCACTTCCTGTGAGTCTACACTCTCTGGCCTGACCTCCTGTACTCTCTCTTTGTCTGTCTCATCCTCCTCCTCCTTAATCACCTCCTCCTTTGTCTCCTTCTCTTGCCCCTCTCTTGCTCCCTTCTCTTTGTCCTCATTCCTCTCTGCAGGCTTGCTGCAAACCTCTGTCTTGGCATCTTCCATCACTGTGATGCTGTCAAGCTTGTCCGCCGATGCTGAGGACTTGTTGCTGATGAACAGGAAGTTACAAGTGGCCAGAACCACGGCGGAGAGGACCACCTCGCTTCCTGCCAGCAGGAAGACCCACATGTAGTTCTTGGTGGCATCAAGAAGGCGTCCTGACGGCGAGACAGGGAAACAGATGAGAGGAGAAATAGAACAGGACTTACAGATATAATGTTGGTTTACATACTTCTTATGTTTAAACATCATACAACCCACAGTGGATTTGTCACAACAAGTCTGTCCAAGTATGGCATCAATGCTAACTGTATCTAATAATAAAAAGGTGAGAGGAACACACATATGGCTAGTTGCATGGATTCTGAGTTGGTGTGAGTATGATATGGTTGAGCAATCCAATACTGTACAGATAGATCTTTTGGGAATATGTACTAAGCGGAAACCTCTGGGTCCAAAACATGAAGCCAACACTAAAGTGCCCAAAACTACAATTCCTCAAATGGCCACTTGAGGCTGGTTCCAAAAGGGAGTCAATCCCCACAGACTCTATATAAGAAGTGGACAGTCGTCGTGACATCACCCATTGGTTTGTGGAATGACGTTTTGAAGCCTTGAGTTTGACAATTTCACCATCGTCATCTTGGATTACTGCCGACGCCATGTTGTTGTTTTTTCGCAACCAATGAACGAAAGCGACCTGTATACGGCTCTGGTAGCTTTTACAGTGTTCACTAATGGAATAAATCAAGTTAGAAGTAGAGTCATTTTCTCATAGATTTAAATGAAATTAGACTTCTGTTTGAAACCGGAGGAGATGCCTCCTACTGGTCAGTAGAGAGAATGCCATTTTTAGGACTTTTCTGCATCAGTTTCATGCGGCACAAGCGGAATAAAGACAAATGTACAGGGCATGAATGTTTATAAAACCCACCATTTAAATTAAACTAAAGCTGAAAGTAATGCACAATTAAGGGCGTGGTCGCTTTGCGTGACCGGGTTGCTACCACGGTGTCGCTACCACGGTGATGCTATCATAGCACAATTTAGTTTTTAGTTGTTCAAAAAGACACTGAACAGTTGGTGGCGCATCTTTTTTTTCCAGGATGCACATTTTAGATTTAGCTAGTTTTTTTTCAAGAGCCAAAATTAGCACCTATTGATATCACAGTGAAAGTAACCTACAGATGCATCTTGCTAGCCAAGCTATTACCTAGCTCCAACATTTTGTCACAATATGTTGACTTCTGGTTCCAAAAATCAAGATGGCAAGGGTCAAAATGCCAAATTTGAAAGTCCACAAACCAATGGTGCGATCACAGTGACGAAGTACACTTTTATATACAGGCTGTGGGTTAACCTACCTACAGTAAATACCCGCCGAAAGGCCTTTAAAATGAATGATGTCTTTGCGCTGACTGACCTGCACCAGGCGGCCCCACCAGTACAGCAATGGCCTCCATAAGCAGGACCAGGCCGATGGCACTGGAGAACTTCTCAGTGCCAACTATTGCCATGAGAACCTCAAACTGCAGAGCACCCACCATGCCGTAGGAGATGCCGAAGAAGATGCAGAAGACTACTAGCGATTCGTAGTCCTTGGCCTGGTAACACATTGAAATGCATTGTGAAGGAAGAGCAACCAGTTTGTGGACTTTCCAGATCCATAACAAGCAAGAATTCACCCACCTGTGATCCGACCAGGTCAGTGATTCCATTGAAGAGCATAGCGAAGCTGAAGAGATAGACGCAACGAGGACGCACCCATTTCAGTCCAGCAATCACGCCGCACGTGGGCCGTGCAAAAATGTCAATGAAGCCCAAAATGGTGAGTAGCAGAGCCGATTTGGTATCCTCATTCCCCAGCTCCTTGGCATAACTCACGATGAACACCGGGGGCACAAACAGCCCCAGAACCATGATGGACGCTGCCACAGTGTAGATGAGAAATCCGCAGTCTTTGAACACAGAGAAGTCCAGCAGGTTGGCTTTGGGCTTCTCCTTCTTCCCTGTACCTTCTTCTTTGTCTTGTTCCAGGTCCTTGGACTTGACTGCCTTGGGGGCGACCAGAGGTTTCATTAGGGCCCCGCACACGCAGCAGTTGAGTAGAATGCCACCCATGATGAGGAAGCCCCCCCTCCATCCGTACTGGTACTGGAGGACCTGGCCCAGTGGCGAGAGGCAGCACAGGGCTACGGGGCTTCCTGCCGCCGATAGCCCATTGGCCAGGGGACGCTTCTCACTGAAGTAGCGGTTGAGCATGATGAGAGATGGTTGGAAATTCAGGGCTAACCCCAAACCTGCAGCACAAGAAGGAACGCTTCTTATATTCTTTGATTTTCCTTATTCAAACATACATTTAGCCAACTAATACCATCAGATTTTTTTTTTTAAAGGATAACTACAACCTAAAATATTCACATATATTGGTCACAGACCAAAATATTGTCCACGCTTGCACGGGTGCAAGCCTAAGCGAGGTGTAGGTTTGTTCATTCATTCATCTCGGTGAGGGGAAGTCAGAATTTGCAATACAAACTTTCAGCAGACAGTCAGACCTGTGACGACCCCGATAGAGAGGTAGATGTGGATGATGCTGGTGGAGAAGGAGGCCAGGATCATTCCCAGAGAGGCAAAGAGGCCGCCCACCATCATCACTGGACGACAGCCGAAGCGGTTCACCAGGATGCTGCACAGAGGACCTGGATGAAGCGGAATGCAATCAGTCGAGCCGTGTTGTCTGGTTCTCATATGAGCGTGTGATACAGCAGGTAAATAAGACCGATTTGGATATTTTGAAAGTCATCTGACTCTGAGAGACGGTAAAGAAATCGGACTGTTCCTTTAAAGGTTCCATAAGTGAGATTTCCATGTCTCTTTAGATTATCAATCATGTTCTGGCGCTAAAGACAGTCTATGCAAGGACAAAATGTACATTTAAGTTTCAGCTAAACCTACTTAAGTTCCAGAGCTACTGGCCAAGTTTTTAATTTTTAGATTTTGTCTAAAATGTTGGTGCAATCAAGCTGAAAATATTTGGGCTTCATAGAAAATAAATACAATAAAAAATCAAAGGAAGACAAAACAAGATAACTTTTATTTGTTTTACAGTAAACACTATTTAGTTTAATCAAATCACAAAATAATAAAAATATTATTAATCAACACAAAAGAATATTAAAATCTTGATACACAAGTGGAATGACTTGAAAATATCTATAACACCCTCGTATTGGTATGGTTAATATGTAGTATTTCTTTCTTGCTATTCCTTTAATACCAACAGTAATGATACATTTCACAAAGTCTCAGCTCTGCCTGAAACTATATTTTGTTTTGCTGTCAGAGCAAGCAGGCGGCAGCTCACCTGTGCCGTAGAGCATGGCCAGCAGTATGGAGGAGATCCAGGCCGTGTCGCTGTATCCCACCCCAAACTCCCTGATCAGCTCTTTGAAAAACACACTGACCGCTTTAGGGAAAGCGTAGGAGAAACCTGTGATGACAAAACAGCCGGTGAGCACCGCCCAGCCCCACCCGCCGTCTGGAGCCTTCACCCCCTCTGCACCCACGTCCGCCGCCACGCCTCCCATGGTGATCTAGGGCTATGTTTGAATGGAAGCAGACAGAAAATCTAGAAGGAAAAAAAAGAAAATGAAGATAAGCAGTTGGATAGAGTTTATCTTCAAAGGTTCTGTGTCACAACATTCAGAGTGTTGATTTAGCAAACAAACAACTATTTGCTATGTAAAGACGAAGTGGAATTATGGCGTCCTGAGCAAAGAAAGCCACTACACCTCTGTGTGCGTTGTAATCTCGTGCTTTGTTTCCATCACGTAAGGTAGCTAATGGCTGACTGGAAGAGCTATAAACTCTTAAAAGGAATTGATTGACATGAATGAAGGATTGCCTCCACACAGCTCGCAACATGGCGACGGCCGACCGAGCGGTGCAAACAGCACAAAACAGTGCAAAAGACGGTGACAGTGTTTACCTGGGGAGGAAGCGGAGGATGGGCGATACGCTTCCGGGACGCCGCCGTCCGTGCAGAGCGTCGACAGTTAGCCAGTGGGGCAAACGCTCACTGGGATTCACATGCACTGAAATGCAGGCACGTCTAGACGAACAAAACACAGAGACAATTACAACACAAACAAGGGGAAAGTGACGCTGCATATGTCTTTACATAGCAATTAGTGGTTTGCTGCTACATGAATGCTCTGAATTGTGAATTTAGCGCCTTTGAAACTTTAGCTCTCGTTGCTGTTTTGTGCATTTAAAGCTCCAAGTGTGTAGATTATAGAACTCATGAAAACACAATGAAGGAGAGTGATCGCTCACAAGTGTCTATGCGCTCCCTTCAGAAATCTTCAGAGCCACGCATGGTGTGTAGCAGCGCTGATTGGCTGAGCAGTGGCGGAAGACACCCAATCAGGAACCAAAGAATCAGAGAGTGAAAGCGGTTCAAGAAACAGTATTTGTGTTTCTGTCTTCTAAACATCTGAAAAACATACATTTCTGTTGCTCCTGCCACGGCCGTCAAGCTTTCACTTCTCGCAAGGCGACAAATCATGAAGTTTACAACGATAGATTGGCGGATAGACGGCAGACATACCATCGAAATATTAAAAAGAGGAGACAAAAGAGGCTTCTCATTTCTCGCCTCTAGCAGAGTCGTTTTAAAATAAGAACCCCCATGAAAGGGATCACATGTGTGTACTTGAAGACCACTTATCATGCTACATGAGGCTAATGCTAACGCTAACATGCCCGGGGAAAATAATTGGCACCCCATCCCAAGGCACGGAAGTAGAGTAGAGCTAGTTAGTGGTATAAGTATTATAAGGACAAAACATAATCACACTCTTACTTCATTTTTATGTAACCTAGTGGGAAAGATGTTGTCACCACTAAAGCCAGTAGAGGGCACTGTACTTCAGAGAAAGCCAGCAAGACGCAAATAGCGAAGCAGGAAGTAAACTCCGCTGTATCAATTGACAAACTGGTGACGTATTGGTTGTTTTCCATGTGGGTAAATATGTCTTAAATGTTATTTCTATACAAAACAATCAAAAGATGTTCATTAATATGAGTGTATAGAAGTTAGGAAATGTATTGTATGTCGCTAAATGCGCCGATGGTGATTTAATTGGTCCGATTTTTACAAATTTTATTTACATGTGCTGAGTGTTCATGAGAAGACTGTAAAGATAATAATGTGTGTGTAACAGGTTTCCCTGTCACCCGGTGAGTCGCGGACAGAGGCAGCAACACAGCTTGAGGTAGTTTTAAATGTTCTTTATTCGCCACACACAAATACAGGCTCCTTGACAGCTTCGGCTTCCTCTTCCCCTCTCAGTCCCTCCTGCTCTTATTTGGGGAGAGACAGCCAGATTAACCCCAGCTGAGGCTGATTAACCCTCAGCCCCAGCTGAGACCGATCAGACATCATCCCGGCACTGTTCCCTGAACCACACCCCCGCTCCACCCACTCTACAGCTGAGTCTAACCACACCCCACTGCCACAGTGTGTCATCTTAAGACCATCCTACAGGGATACATTCTGTTATTATTCATGTTCGAGCACATTTACTGCGTGTCCATTGTACTGAAAATAATGTTTAATTTTTGTTATGTAGTGCTGTATGGGATGTCTGTAGTCGCCACATGTGCATTTGAGCTAGCACCAAGATAAAACGTAGTGAGTATATTGTGATATACTGCATAATTTCTCTTTATTAATCGACCAAATGTTTTATGTTGTTAAGTTCAGAGCTAACTGTATCGTATTGTTTGTTGTCTTTTATTTCTGTGTTAACAGAAGAGCTACCTCTACAGTTATTTATGCACCGAAAGTATGCACTTGAGTATTACACTGATTATTTGTACTGAGTGACAGTTTCAAGGCACTTTGAGTTAGTTAAGGCTTTAAGTCATTTCGTCAGATTGGGAAGTTTACTATATAGGTTAGTGACCCAGATTGGGGAAACGTGTTTAAGTGAGAATCTGTGTTCACAGTGTAACTGTCAATGTACTGTACACTCTTTGTTGAATCTAATACAAATTGAACATTGCAAATTAATTTAATACTTCTCTATTTCCTTAAGAGTAGTCGAGAAATAAAGATCCCTGAAGATAGTGTTGTGTCTGGTGTCTTATCAAGTTTCACCTGCCTACACATTTAAATGAATTTATTGTTTGGACAATGACAACCAGTAGAACGTTCTTGACTGACTTTAGGCCGCCACACACCGGAGAGGGACGAGTAAACACGAAAGTGCGAAATACTCGCCTGCAAATGTATTGTCATCGGTTCGATAAATATTAAGAATAAGTACATAGAAATAGACAATGTTCTTGCTGATGGTCTCGGTTACTTACGGAGGTCATATAGAGGCATCCATTTTTAACTCTAAGTTCCTCATTGTAACTTTAGGCTCGGACTGTGTATCCAAAGGGCTACAATTACTATTCAATTGAGTTTATTTTGTATAGCCTAAAATCACAAATTTGCCTCAGAGGGTTTTACAATCTGTATACATACGACATCCCTGTCCCAGGACCTCACATTGTATCAGGAAAAACAGGAAAAAACCTTTCACAGGGAAAAAGGGGAGAAACCTTTAGGAGAGCAACAGAGGAAGATACCTCTCCCCAGATGGACAGAAGCAATAGATGTGTACAGAATGAACAGCATTACAGCCTTACCACACATTCAATGAATATGACAGAAATGTATGAATAATTAGTAGTAGGCATGGACAACGATCTAGATTTCCACAATCCATGAAACAGAAGGAGGAGGGGAGGGGCGGGGGGCATCAGCGGGGCCAAAGCAGGAAGCTGGCCCACCGGCAGGAGGCATCAGACACAGCCAGGTCCAATGGACCCTATGAGACGTTAAGTCACAAAGACTCAAGGGGAGGAAGTATAGTTAGTAAGGTGTAATGGAGAGATGTAAATTCATCCATAAGAAGAGAGAGAAGAGGAGATAGGAGCTCAGTGTATCCTAAAACATCCCCCAGCAGCCAATACGCCTATAGCAGCATATCTAGTGGCTGGACCAGGGCAAACCTGATTCAGCCCTAACTATAAATCTACTCTTAAATGATAATAAGGAATTGCAGTAATCCTGTCTTGAAGTAACAAACGCATGAACCATTTTTTTCCCTGCATCTTTTTGAGACAAGATGTGCCAGATTCTTTTTTATTGTTACATAGATGAAAAAATGCAGTCCTTGAAATTTGCTTCACGTGGGAGTTAAAGGACAAGTCTCGATCAAAGATAACGACGAGATTCTTTACAGTGGTGTTGGATGCCAGGGCAATGCCATCTACAGAAACCACATCACCAGATAATTGATCTCTGTGGAGTTCAGGACCGAGTAAAATAACTTCAGTTTTGTCTGAGTTTAACATCAGGAAGTTGCAGGTCATCCATGTTTTTATGTCTTTAAGACATGCTTGAAGTTTAGTGAGCTGGTTGGTCTCCTCTGGTTTGATCGATAGATATAATTGAGTATCATCTGCATAACAATGAAAGTTTATGGAGTGTTTCCTGATAATGTTGCCCAAAGGAAGCATATATAAGGTAATTCAAATTGGTCTAAGCACAGAACCTTGTGGAACTCCGTGACTAACGTTAGTGGTCATTGAGGCTTCATCGTTTACAAATACAAATTGAGATCGATCTGATAGATAGGATTTAAACCAACTTAGTGCGGTACCTGAAATGCCAATCGACTGATCCAGTCTCTGTAATAGGATGTAATGGTCGATGGTGTCAAACGCAGCACTAAGGTCTAACAAAATAAGTACAGATGTAGTGGCCATTTGTCCAATAAATCAAAAACAAACATAAATCAAATTGCCACTGACGCACCATGGGTTTGTGGTTTACGCAGCCAAAAGAAAGCATTGTCGATTCAGGAATCCGTTTTCTGATGATTTATTTAACTAAACAAAACAAGCAAACAAACAAAAGAACAAAGGAACTCCTAACGCTGCCTCTCCTGCGCTGGTAAAAAACCATAGGCCTACCCAGGTGCATGCTGGTTCTGTACCTGCCTACTCCTATATATAACCACAGGTGCCCACAGTGTTACCCAATTAACGAATAAATGAACAACCAAAAGCCTAAATATATCTAGACGACAACAACAAAGAATTCAAATAAACTAAAAACTATCAAAAGAAAAAGCTATTCTAATATATCAAAACATCTAACCTAAATAAGCAAACAACCTGAATGATTAAACTACTTGTCACTAAAATAACTAAATACTAATATCAAATAAATAGCTCCTACAACAGAGATGAGTCCTTTATCAGCACTAAGGTCTAACAAAACAAGTACAGAGATGAGTCCTTTATCAACCTGTCCTTATCCTTCTAGACCTTTCCGCTGCCTTTGACACAGTGAACCACCAGATCCTCATGTCCTCCCTCCAGGACCTGGGTATCTCAGGCACCGCGCTCTCACTCTTCTCATCCTACCTCACCGACCGCTCTTACCGGGTAACCTGGAGAGGATCTGTGTCTGAGCCCTGTCCTCTGACTACTGGGGTCCCTCAGGGTTCAGTCCTCTTCTCTTCTCTCTGTACACCAACTTTCTTGGCTCTGTCATTCGCTCGCATGGCTTCACCTACCACAGCTATGCTGACGACACCCAACTGATCCTCTTGTTTCCCCAATCCGAAACACAGGTAGCAGCACTAATCTCTGCCTGTCTGACCGACATCTCTCAGTGGATGTCCGCTCACCACCTGAAAATTAACCCGGACAAGACTGAACTTCTCCTTCCAGGAAAAGGCTCTCCCACCCACGACCTGACTATTAACTTCAACAACTCAGTGCTGGCTCCGACTCTGACTGCCAGGAACCTCGGTGTGACACTCGACAGTCAACTCTCCCTGACTGACAACATTACCGCAATAACACGCTCCTGTAGGTACATGCTGTACAACATCAGGAGAATACGACCCCTTCTCACTCAGAAGGCGGCACAGGTTCTGGTCCAGGCTCTGGTCAGCTAGACTATTGCAACTCCCTCCTGGCAGGTCTACCTGCTAATGCCATTCGACCTCTACAGCTCGAAAAACACATCTTTTTCGACTATACCTTGAATAGGGAAGGTAGAGCCGTAGTAGCACTCTAGTAGCACTTAAATGTCCCTTACCGATAGCACTTTGTTGTTTAGCACTTTAGTAGCACTTAAATGGCACATACGGATAGTACTCTGTAGTTTAACGTTATTGAAGAAATTGTACTTGCTTGATTCTTGTTGTTCTGAGTTTGGACTCATGGTTTAATGCACTTATTGTAAGTCGCTTTGGATAAAAGCGTCAGCTAAATGACATGTAATGTAATGTAATGTAATCAACCCTAACTCACAAGCTGAGCGCCGCTGTGTTGGAGTTTTCCCCGGGGAACGAGAGGGTCGCCTCCCTGAGCCTACGGGTTGCGGGGAGTAAGGCTCTGACTGTTGTTTGTGCTTATGCACCGAACAGCATTTCGGAGTATCCGGCCTTCTTGGAGTCGGTGGGAGGGGTCCTGGAAAGGGCGCCGCCTGCCGACTCCATAGTTCTCCTGGGAGACTTCAACGTTCACGTGGGCAATGACAGAGAAACCTGGCGGGGCGTGATTGGGAGGAACGGCTTGCCCGATCTGAACCCGAATGGTGTTTTGTTGTTGGACTTCTGTGCTAGCCACAGTTTGTCCATAATGAACACCATGTTCGAACATAAGGTGGCTCATAAGTGTACCTGGTACCAGAACACCTTAGGCCGGAGATCAATGATCGACTTTGTAATCGTATCATCTGATCTGCGGCCGTATGTCTTGGACACTCGGGTGAAGAGAGAAGCAGAGCTGTCAACTGATCACCACCTGGTGGTGAGTTGGATCAGATGGCGGGGGACTCGGCTAGAAAGACCTGGCAAGCCCAAACGTGTAGTGAGGGTGAACTGGGAACGTCTGGCAGAGGATCCTGTCCGGGAGGTCTTCAACTCCCACCTCCGGAAGAACTTCTCACAAATCCCGAGGGAGGCTGGGGACATGGAATCCGAGTGGACCTTGTTCAAAGCCTCTTTTGTGGACGCGGCTGCTCGGGGCTGTGGCCGGAAGGTCATCGGTGCCTGTCGTGGCGGCAACCCGAGAACCCGGTGGTGGACACCGGGGGTGAGGGAAGCCGTCAAACTGAAGAAGGAGGCCTTTCGGGCCTGGCTGGCCCAGGGGTCTCTTGAAGCAGCTGACGGGTACCGGCGGGCCAGAAGGGCTGCAGCGGCGATGGTCGTGGAGGCTAAAACTCGGCCATGGGAGGAGTTCGGGGAGGCCATGGAGAAGGACTTTCGGTTGGCCTCAAGGAAGTTCTCGCAAACCATTCGACGGCTCAGGAAGGGAAAGCAGGGTCTACCCCAGGCTGTTCTCAGCAGGGGGGGGGGGGGGAACTGCTGAACCGGACTGGACATCGTCGGGCGGTGGAAAGAGCACTTTGAGGAACTCCTAAACCCGGCCAACATGTCCCCGGGAGAGGGGGCAGCGCCGGAAGACTTTGGGGTGGTTTCACCCATATCCCTGGCAGAGGTCGCTAAGGTAGTCAAAAAGCTCCTTGGTGGCAAGGCGCCAGGGGTGGATGAGATCCGCCCTGAGATGCTGAAAGCGCTGGACATTGTTGGGCTGTCTTGGTTGACACGCCTTTTCAGTGTCGCATGGGGGTCGGGAACAGTGCCCATGGAATGGCAGACCGGGGTGGTGATTCCCATCTTCGAACTGTGCTCGAACTATCGTGGTATCACACTGCTCAGCCTCCCGGGAAAAGCTTATGCCAGGGTGCTGGAGAGGAGGCTCCGACCGCTTGTCGAACCTCAGATTCAAGACGAACAGTGCGGATACCGTCCCGGTCGTGGAACAGTGGACCAGCTCTTTACCCTCGCAAGATTACTGGAGGGGTCCTGGGAGTTTGCCCAACCAGTTTACATGTGCTTTGTAGACCTGGAGAAGGCTTTTTCGACCGGGACCCTCAGGGTTTTTTGTGGGGGGTGCTGCGGGAGTATGGGGTGCCGGACCCGTTGGCACGGGCCATCCGGTCTCTGTACGCCTGCAGTAGGAGCTGTGTTCGTCTCCTCGGTAGTTAGTCAGACACGTTCCCGGTGGGTGTTGGCCTCCGCCAGGGCTGCCCTTTATCACCGGTCCTGTTCGTGACCTTCATGGACAGGATATCTAGGCGCAGCCAGGGGGCGGAGAGGATCCGGTTCGGGAGTCTTGGGATCACCTCTCTGCTGTTTGCGGATGATGTGGTCCTGTTTGCCTCCTCGGACCGTGACCTCCAGCATTTACTGGGGCGTTTTGCAGCCGAGTGCGAAGCGGCAGGGATGAGAGTTAGCACCTCCAAATCTGAGGCCATGGTGCTCTGCCGGAAACCGGCGGATTGCTCCCTCCAGGTGGGGACAAACTGCCTACCCCAAGCGAAGGAGTTCAAGTATCTCGGGGTCTTGTTCACGAGTGAGGGTAAGGTGGAGCAGGAGATCGACAGGCGGATCGGTGCGGCTGCAGCAGTAAAACAGGCGCTGTACCGGTCCGTCTTGGTAAAGAGGGAGCTGATCCGGAAGGCAAAGCTCTCCATTTACTGGTCGGTCTACGTTCCAACCCTCACCTATGGTCACAAACTCTGGGTCGTGACCGAAAGAACGAGATCTCGGATACAAGCGGCCGAAATGAGCTTCATCCGTAGGGTTGCCGGGCTCAGATAGGGTAAGGAGCTCGGACATCGGGGGGGGGAGCTTGGAGTCGATTCGCTGCTCCTTCGTGTCGAAAGGAGTCAGCTGAGATGGTTCGGGCATCTAGTCAGAGGAAGGGAAGGTTAGAGATCGGTCTGTAGTTAGCCAACACCTCTGGATCAAGAGTGGGCTTTTTCAGGAGTTGTTTAATTAGAGCTACTCTGAAGGAATGTGGTACATGGCCTGTTAGCAAAGACACATTGACAATATCCAACAGAGAGGTGCCAATTACAGGCAAAATGTCTCGAAGCAGCCTCGTTGGGATGGGGTCCAAGAGACAGGTAGAAGGTTTAGAAGTAGAAACCGTTGATAATTGGTCTAGGTTAATGGGAGAAAAGCCATCCAAATATACACCAGGGTATACAGATGTTTCCAAGGCAACTCCACTTCAGGACAGATCGGCACTGGCTGAGGGAGATCATCAATCTTGCCTCTCATAGTTAGAATCTTTTCATTGAAGAAGTTCATGAAGTTATTACTACTGAGGTCTATAGGAATACATGGCTCCACAGAGCTGTGACTCTCTGTCTGCCTGGCTACAGTGCACTGCCTGGGAGTGTTCTTATTTTTTCTATTACTGATGAGTAATAGGCTGCTCTGGCAATACATTATGGAGGGCCTATGTTTTAAGACCATCTCGCCAAACTAAGCGTGATTCTTCCAGATTGGTGGAACGCCATATGCTTTCAAGCTTTCATGATGTTTGCTTTAGTTTGCAGGTCTGAGGGTTATACCAGGGAGCAAACCTCCTTTGCCTCACCGTCTTCTTCTTCAGAGGGGCAATCGAGTCTAGTGTCATTCAGTAATGCAACTGGAAACACCCACAAGCAAATCAAATGAGCATTGTCCTAATACTCATGAACCGACCTCTAAACTTATAATCCTTTTCAATCAATCACAAAAAAACTAAACTATGAACTAACTATATACAATTTTAGGCAAGAAATTGGTCAAATCTACAGATGTGACCTCATTTGAACGCAGCAGTGGAACATGTATACGGATTCTCACATTTTCCCTCATAGCCTCCAGTATTTCCAAGCCAGCAGTAACAGCAAGTGAGAAAAACTGCACCCTATTAATCTTAGTAATGGGCCAGCACTGACTGATTTATACTTCCAAAGAGTCTCTGGAGCCAAACGTGGCTTTTGACCACCACAACCTCAATAAGCAGGTTCATGTATAATATATGTATGCCAGTATATTCTCTCTCTCTCTCTCTCTCACACACTCTCTCGACACTTACCTTCCGTTTGGACAGCGAAGGAAACAGCCGGCGGCTCAGGAGGTTAATTTACAACCTCACGAAGACCCCAAGGAGCGAGTTGTGTGGTATCAAATGCATGCTGGGCGATCCAGTGTCTCCGGGTAACATTAATATTTTAGGCCTCACTGATGGGAATGTGACGTGACATTGCCCCCTGTCCCCCCCAAAGTCATACAACTTTATTGTTGGGGATATTGTTTGCACTGTATTATCTAGTTTAATAAAAAACGTCCTCTGAGTCTCCTTGGAAATCACACTCGGTGCCAGAAATCTAACTGATGGATGCTGCATTCGCTTGTTCAGCAAACAACTCAGGTACACTGTCGGATTTTGTAAAAGCAAACCCAAAGCCCTGAATTTTAAACATCAACAGTGTGCTGGCAATGTGGAGACAGCATTGAATGCACCTGTAGACATTGAAGGCCGTGTAACCCATTGATATGTATAGCATTTTATATCGGCTGGTCATAAGCCGGAGCCAATCTCTTATATTAGTAGCATTCTTAACCCAGAAGGACACGTCAGAAAGGGTAAGAATGTGCCAATATATATATAGCTCAGTTGAGTTTGGCCAGACTTCATCTTTGCAGTAAATTGCAGCAATTCAACATTTTAATATCAAGACTGGAATTAACCCTCATGTGTAATATGAAAGGTGTCGCTCGTAGTAACAAACCCACAGACAGCTATCAACCGAAACTACAGATAAACCCACGGTGCACTATATCTGCTTAGCAGTAAAGAAACATAGTTAGAGACCAGCTGGGCAACTTAGTGGAGCATTTAGCAGATGAAGAGACAGATATTTCCCCCATGAGTTGGTGGAGACCCAAAACAGAGCTAAAAGAGATTATGAATGTTAATGCTGCTTTGTTTCTGCTTGATGTGTAAATAAGGAATTGCTTGCTAAGATATTTCCTTTATTTTCATAAGGCAATAATATGTGTTGAAGAAATGTGGCTTTATATATAGGCTGAAAAAAAAAGCTTCATGCAGCAACAACAAATTATAGGCCTGTACTATAAGTAGGTAAGTAGTTACCAGTCACAAAAATCCAGTTCACAAAAAAATTGAGAATTACAATAATGTCGGATTCCGTTTCCATCACGCCACTTGAGAGCCAACATGACCCTTTCCACTATTAATTTCTCTAGTTGAATTCATACTCTATAAGAAGTTGAGGTAGTTGTCGTGACATCACCCATTGGCTTGTGGACTGCCGTTTTGAAGCCACGAGTTGGGCGATTTCGCCGTTGCCATGTTGTTTTTTTGGCAACCAATGAACGGACGTTACCATATATACTCTGGTAGCGGTAACAAAGTGTCATTCACAGTAAGCCCGCCCTAAAGCATACCCTGCTTTATGGTCTATTTGACTCTAAATGGACCATAATGTACTAAGAAGACATAAAACTAGAGATTGAGACCATAAACTCATTTATCATCGTTTACTGAGGGAATAAATCAAGAGATAAGTAGTCATCAGTACAGTCGCCCCCCTGCTGGTCAGTAGAGATAATGCATCGGCTTCACTTGGCAGACCCTGAGGTTGCCCCCTGGTTAAATTAGAGAATATGTGATTTCAAAATAAAAGTTGTTTTTGTTTTGAGACTAAAACAGCCAATCCACTGAGGTGAACTAACGTCACAACACACAGCATCCCCGCACTCCGGAGAGCCATCAGTACTCTTTATGTCACAACGTGTACAGCCGGCTGGCAGCGTGCGAAAAATAGATGAACGAAAAAAAGAAAATGCCGCGATGTGACGGACAGAACGGGAACCCGATATTACAAATGCCGCATGAAGTCAGAATCCACGCAGTAATTGTTCTTACCTCCTCCAGCTTCCTGCACCCAGTCTCTCGCCGGGTGATGATGCTGAGCTCGCGCGTCTCCTCTCTACGCAGGTCTGCCAGCGGACCATCAGCTGGGCAACGAGGAGCGGCGCTCCTGCTGCGGGGTCCTAACGCCTCCATATTCGGGGTCCTAACGCCTCCATATTCAGCGTCCTCACGCAGCAGTGACCAATGAGAGCACCGCCTATTTCTGCTCCTTTGTTTTATTTAAAGGGGAGACCGAGATGTGTCGGGGAGAAGGGTTTCCAACCAGAGCGATTTCAAGGTCAATGGATAGCTTTAAATGGTGGGCTTCAATAAGAGTAAAAAGTGCATGAATTTACATCTCTCCATTGCACCTTATTAACTCTGCTTCCTCCCCGGAGTCGTTGTGCCTTCACGTCTCATAGGGTCCATTGGACCTGGCTGTGTCTGATGCCTGGTGAGCCGGCCTCATGCGTTGGCCCTCCTCTCTACCTCCTTCTGTTTCATGGATTGGAGGTCCATTCATACATTGTCATATTCATGTAATGTGTTTATGTAACTCTGTAATGCTGTTCATTCTGTACACATGACATCTATTGCATCTGTCCACCTGGGGAGAGGGATCCTCTTATGTTGCTCTCCTGAAGGTTTCTTCCCTTTTTTCCCTGTGAAAGGTTATTTTTGGGGAGTTTTTCCTGATTCGATGTGAGGTCCTGGGACGGATGTCGTATGTGTACAGATTGTAAAGCCCTCTGGGGCAAATTTGTAATTTGTGATATTGGGCTATACAAATTAAACTGAATTGAATTGAAAATGTATAAAAGGTCAACCTGCCTATCAAACAAAACAAAAACAAATCCTGAGTTAGCATCTCAAAATAATGACTTTGTATTTCTAAATTATGACCCAGTAGGCTTTCTTAAACAGACGTAACTCAAAATAATGATTTAGTATCTTAAGTTATTTTAAAAATTGAGATTCTCATTATCCTGAGATACTAACTCAGGATCTCAGAATAAGTAATAAACATTATATATATATACACACACACTAAGTAATTATTTTTGACATTAAATGTTGACAAAGTAAATATTTTGAGATACCTTTTTTTTTGTGGATACAACTATTATTTTAAGATATTACTTTAGTATTTTGAGATGCTCACTCATAATTTTGTGATGGTTTCTCATGATTTGGGTTCCCATCCCCGGCCTTAAGTTCTTCTCAATCCTTTCATGCTCTGACTGACTTGTGTTAATATACAGGGAAAAAAAAAAACTACTGTGCTGGAAGAAAATGCTGTTTGCTGACGTCAACGCTCCAGCCTGTTGCGTAACTGTCCCGTTTGTGCAGCACGCAGGTGTTCACGTTAACCCACGCCACCACCCAGTGGTCAGATTATGTCACTGAAGACAATAAATAACACAATCGGTCAAAATAAATAATTTACTTTGTGGGATTTTTTTTTGGGGGGGGGGGGGGGTAAATTAAATATGAGTGTAGGGAGTAATAATGTATATGAAATGATTTAAGGTAATGAGCATCATAAATAAAATTAAACACACACACACTGGGGACCATGGAAGTTCCCATTACCCAGAGGATGCTTTCTAAGGATTCAAAGCATCAGTTCACCCACATCACACCAAAAAAAATTAAATAAATCTAATTGTTTAGCTTCTGATGTCAAACAGCTACGCTCAATAAGAAGCAACACATGTACAAGTACTTATTTATTTACACTTTTAAAATACACAAATACAGTGGCATTACAAATGAGGAGCGAAAGTCTTAAGGTGTGGAGTGGAAAGAAAATATTTCCCATGAGTCCACGGTGAGCGATGCATTGTGGGACATGAGGAACCGCAACCCCCTGCATGGTTAAAAGCAAAAATTGGGACAGGAGGTGACAGAAGTAGGAAGAACTGAGAGAAGCAGACACGACAGACGAACAAATCTATTATCCCTTGTAAAGTGTACTTTCATCTATCATAGCCATCATCAGTGAGACAAACAAGTTAATCCATCACTTCTTTTTTTGTTATTTGTTTTTCAAGCCCACAGGTGAGGTATATTTTTCTATATAAAAACAAAACCCAAAAACTAAATGAGTGAAGCAGTCTCATCCCCTCCATACGCCTCCGCCATCCGTAGCCGTACAGTGGCTCACGTGGACGCGGTAGACAGAGCGTAAGCACATCCTATACACAACAGAACAAACATGTACAATACATCACTACAACGCCCCACCCCCCCACCAACTACAGAAAACTGCCGACGATACTCTGCAAGCGGTCTACCACAGAGGACTTTCTACTCAAAGCTGCAGGATTCGTCAGCAAAAAAGCGCTTGGGCGGAAGGAGACACGGGAAAAAAAAACAAAAAAACACAGAGCCACATGAGGCTCCGGTGCTGCTGGGGGCTCCCTTAAGACAAACACTAAACACCATAGCTCTCTAGAACTACCCTCACATCCACCTGATGTTAAAGGGGACAGTTCACCGCCTCAACTAATAAAAGCAATGTTTTTCTTCTTACCTGATAGTGCCATATAGTATAAAGACATGACCTATGTATTTTTGATTGGGGGTGGTGAACTGGTCCTTTAAAAAGCACAACCGCCCATTTTCTACCCGGACCGATGAGACACTCGGAAAACTGAGGATACAAGCTCCAAAAACCCCTCTATCCTACATTTCCCATAATGCAACTATATAGCCTTTTCCACAGAGGGCATTCTAGCAGTATGGTGAACAAACAGATCTTGAGGGTCACACATCCTGTCATCTAAACTAGTGGTTCTGTAATGGATCGGGATGTTCACCGATTGGGACTAAAATTATTATGAGGTTGTCTGTTTCGCTGACCAGGACGCACCTCTTGAGGAGTTTTGTTGATTTTAGGATAAAAAACGGCGCAGGATAAACCTCAGCCAAGGTCACTCCATTGGAAAAGAGCATGTGCAAGTTAGGGGTTTCATAGAGTCTTCTGGGATAGTATGAAGAGAGATTCTGGTCCCCGTCTGTCAATAAAGTCAGACAGTGAGCGTCTGACGAAGTCGAGGTAGAAAAAAGGTCGAGATGTGTAATTGTGTGGGGAGAGGGGGGTCTAGAATGAGCTTAGGAGGCAAAGGAGTCAAAACTCAAGAAGAAAATACCCCTCAACATTTAATTCACCCCTCCCCCACCCATTTGAGCTTTTATTCCCCCCCTCCCAAAGACAGAACCGAACATACATACAAACACACGTCACTATGCACCGGGTTAACAACATTCCACCCACTCAGTGCGGAGCCGGACGTTTCCATTCACAGCTTTCCCAAGCAGCGCAACAGCAGTCACGACCTGAAGACAGACAGAAAAATGTGCTGCGTGTTTTTGGATTTACTACAACGTCCTGGTTCCAACGCACCTGAGGAGGGAAAAAATGTACAATGGAAATAAAACATTAAAAGACCCTTTGTCCCATTTTTAAAAAACAAGGGGTTATCCTAACTTTACATTTAAACCTCAAACACCGAAACCAAAAGAATAAAAAAAAAATTAAATAAAAGAAAGTCTTCCAGGACACAAAACAGAGTTTGGGCACCGTCCGGCCGTGACGGGTCAAATGTCTTTGTGATCAGAAATGTCCCACACACTACTTTCAAACACGCCTGTCTTTTTAAAAAACCCTCGTGAAGTCAGGTCGCTAGAAAGAGACGCTTTAAATTGCTAAAGAGGAGAAACAAGTAAAACCAAAGTTTTAAAAAGATGCCAGAGGAAAGTGAATCCATGGCTTCATCAACAGTAAGGAGGAGGGAGGCCACGGCTGCTACCGAACTGTACTCCACCCATCTCTCACTCACACTGCGTCAGGTGTACAGGAGGGCAGCCAGACTCTGGTGCATTCGTTGGTAGTACTCTGTGTCATTGAAGAGTCCTCTGTGTGTGTGTGCGTGCGTGCGTGCGTGCGTGTGTGTGTGTGTGTTTGTTTGTTTGTTGAGGCCTCCGTGGTGCACAGGTGGATGGGGAGGGTTTCACCGCGGCGCTGCAGACTGGAGGCCGCTGGGCGTGACCCGGGACAGGGCCTGCAAAGGGCACAAGGAAATGAATAGTCCTAGTTATTTTCCCCCATTGGAGATAGGACACATCTTTTTTTTAAAACATAATCTTATATCCCCCTACATGAATAAATGAAAAGAAAAAAAACCACTCTGTGTAAGTTCATGTTTTTTTAAAAATCTTTTTAAGGATTCCAACATTCCTGCAGTCAGAGAAGTTCATTTTTTTGTAATAATCTAACAATAACATTGCACGAGTTGACCTCCTGGGGGAGCACTAGGTCTACAAAGAACAAAAAGCAGCTAATGAAGCCTCCTGTTCAGTTCCACAAACCAGCTGGATGGGAGGAGATGACCTTAAACTAGGACTAAACTAAAGCCTAAAGAGACCAATTTCCCATTAATCTGTCTCTGTACGTTCTGCTCTTACAGAACTACTGTTGCCTTTTGGTTGCTTCATGTCAGTGAACGTGAAGGAAAAAAAAGAAAAAAAAAATGGAACATTTGGCACAAATGAAAAAGGGAAGTCTGCACATGGGGACACGGTGTGTGCTCTCTCGTCATGTGTGGTTCCTCTTGTGTCAGTCTGCGTTAGGTAACAAAGCCCAGATGGTGATATTTCAATGCTAAATCCTCCCTTTGGTCTTTTAATGCTCATCAACCACTGAAGGAGTTATTGTATTCAACCAAACCTTTCCTGCTCTACTGTGATAAACAAAGCTCGGTACGTCAGACCTGTCGCAACTACAGTGTTGGGATGGTTATGTTTGGAGGTGTAACAAGTTACAGATTACTAGTTACCCTTCCGAAAGAAATCCAAGAAGTTAATACATTTCATAACAAGCGTTTTAAACTGGGCAATGAAGCATAAAAGCCCCAAAACAACCTCCGGTTCTTAGAAGTGAAACCGATGAGAAAATGACGTAAACCTGCAAAGTCTCTACTGACCACCAGGGGGCGACGACTCTGGTTGTATAGAAGTCTGAGAAAATGACTCTACATTTCTTGATTTATTCCCTCAGTAAACATTGTAAACATGAGTTTATGGTCTCAATTTCTAGATTCAAGTATTCTTCAATAAAGCATGATGTTTATTTAGTAAATTATGGTCCATTTAGAGTCAAACAGACCATAAAGCAGGGTATGCTTTAGGGCGGGGCTATAAGGTGATTGACACCAACTTTTATTGGTAACTAATTATCTTTAGCTGTTCAATTACATTTACCCTGTAATTGTATCACGTGACTCCGTTAGACGGAACTAGTCCCTCCCCAAAATTGAGTTTTTGGATTATTTGAGGGGAACCAGTCATTTTGCAAAGGGTTTCCATAAGCTGGGCAAGTAAAGTGTCTGAGCAAACGGTTCCAACGACAGGAGAGAAAACACTATAGCTAAGGCTGTTGGCCAAAGATAACCTGTAAGTGTTGTGTTCCCAAAGAAAGATGGTGAGATCGCAGCGGATTGGCAGCGTGTTGGACAGTTCTGAGGAATGTTATGCTGCAGTCATGGCGTCCATCAAGCTCTACCGATCAGACAGTTTTAGAACAAGTCATTTGAAACCCGAGTTTATGTGCGCCACAACATGAACCCAAAGCACAGGATTAAAAATAATGAATGACAACGAATCGTCAACTAAATCTAATGACTGAGACAGCCTGACTTGGCCCTCTGTGGATTTTCGTACATTACATAACCAAGCGGCGTGTCTTTGTGTTTGTTACCTGTGAGGACATGCGTGACGCGTCCTGGCGTCCTGTGAGATCTGAAGAGGAGATGTTGACAGGCGCCCCGCGATGAAGACGCATGCTCACCTTCCTCTCCTTCTCCAAACCTGAAAAGACAAGAAAAAAAGGCACACTGTCAAAAAAAGCTGGACTATGTCAGTTACTTTCCTACTGGTACGAGTGAGTGTGTGAGTGCTGACCTGTGTGCGAGGCGGGGTTGAGTGGTGAGGGGGCCGCAACGTCCTGCACTGCCCTGGCTCTCCCTGAGGCCGAGGCCAGGCCCCTTGCCCCGGGGTTCCTGCTGTGCCTCAGCCTCTCCTCCCGCTCCCGACGCTCCCTCTCTGCGTCCTCCACGGCCCTGTTGGCGCCCTGACACACAGACACACAGGTACCTTAAATATCTTCAAAATTGGGAGTACATATACTAGATGTTAGTTTCTTGTACTGCATCAGTCGACTTCAAACTTAATCTCTGGTATGAATGAGACCTTGATCCCTTCCTGCCCTGTGGTCTGCCTCTCTGCACAGTGCAAGTGTTTTACTACTCGAAGGAGAGGTTTAAAATAAGACCACCAAAGTGTCTGTATGTAGTTCACAAGATTTTTAAACAAAGCAAGCAGGCGGCCCTGGAAGATGGACAGAATCTCCGTTAGTAGTTAGTTCAGCCAAACCTCGGTACCAGGGATCCGGTGCCGAGCCGCCACGGCAGCGATATGAAGCTCCACGTGAAGAAAGCAGTGTTGTTTTTTAGTTTTACTTTCAGTAGTTTAGTGGAATTCTACACATCTTCCCCTGCTGTTAATTAATACATTTAGATTGTATGGACGCAGTAATAGGAGGTGAAATGTTGAGCCCTCTTATTTGGCGCAGGTTGCCAGGTATTACATGTTGCACCTTTACGGCTAAATATCAAGAAACTTGGACTCTATAATAATGCAACCAAATACTCACAAACTTGAGCATGTTCCAGTCGAAGACGTAGTCGTAGGAGAAACCCTGTCGGTGGAAGAGGTTCCTGAAGAGCTGGCGGAGGTATGAGTAGTCGGGCTTGTCGTCGAAGCGCAGGGAGCGGCAGAAGTTCAGGTAGGTGGCAAACTCCGCTGTAAGGGGGGGGTCAACGTTCGGTTTGGATCAACATTATCCATTATTAACACACAACTCATTGAACTAAGAGAGCGGAAGAAAGACATACATGGGTAGCCTTTGCAGAGGACCTCAATGGGCGTGGACATTTTCTTCTCGCTGATGCGCTCGTACTTCTGCCTCTTGGTGGCGGCTTTGAGGCCCTGCCAGGGAAGAGAGCCCAGGTTGAAGTACATGAGGACGTAGCCCAGCGACTCCAAGTCGTCCCGTCTGGACTGCTCTGTGGACATAAGAGGACAAAGTCAGATCGGCAGCCAGGGTGGAGGGGGGGGTGGGTGGGTCTGCCCATTCATGGAAGTATTTTGCAGATGCCGCTTTTACCGATGCCTAGATGTGTGTTGATGGAGGCGTAGCGCGCCGTGCCGGTCAGGTTCTTGTTCTCGCGATAGGGGATGTGCTGATGTGTCCGTGCGTCGCGGTACTTCTTGGCCAGGCCGAAGTCGATGATGTAGACCAGGTTGCCCTTCTTGCCCAGCCCCATCAGGAAGTTGTCCGGCTTCACGTCTCGGTGGATGAAGTTCTTGGAGTGGATGTATTCGATGCGGCTGATCTAGAGGGGAGAGGCGCGAGAGGATGCGATGTCGGACGTTAGCGTACAAACATGGATGGGATGCGTTTGGGACACGCTACACGGAGAACTCATCAGGACAGTTTCCTGCCGTCATGAACTCACCATCTGGTCGGCCAGCAGCAGGACTGTCTTGAGGCTGAACTTCCGAGAGCAGAAGTTGAACAGGTCCTCCAGGCTGGGCCCCAGCAGCTCCATCACCATCACGTTGTAGTCGCCCTCGGCCCCGCACCACTTTATTGTCGGGATGCCCACTGGAGCAGACGAGGAAGCAAGGCACAACATTTAGTGCTTATTGAGAGTACAGTAAGGGCTTCTTGCATGACCAAAAGATAGCACCCAGCACCCCCCACACACACCTTGAATATCTTCAAAATTGGAAGTAAATACAATTATAGTTTCTTGTACTCTGGTGGTTTAAGGCTAAATGTTTAAATCCAAAAATCACAATTTTTAAAAGTACTCACACACGCACGCACACACACTGACGTTGCCAAGGGGCCATCTGGCATTCCCTTCTATAGGCAACACAATTCTGTTGCTCAGCACCAAGCGCACATACCCGCACACACACACAGCTATTTATATGCATGCAAATACAGCACACAGTCTGGGTCAGCTGGCGTGCCCCGATACATCCCAGCAGGCTGGAACTAAAATACAAATGCATGCGTGTGCACATTTGTAACAACCTCGGACAGGCAGTGAAGCTGATATGATAACTTCATTTGTAAGTGAGAAATTCAAAATTCAGAGCATTTGTATAATGGCAAACAATGATTTTCTATGTAAAGAGACAGTAAAGTCAGCGCTGTTGCTCGCACCGTTAGCTGCTTCTCGCCACGTTAAGGTCCCTCAAATCACAGATGTGCTTAAAATTTGGAACTTAGCACTTTGACCCTCTGGGCCTGGAGTCATCAATCTGCTACCTTTCTCAAAAGCCTCACGGGTCACAGCGCACTGAGGGCCACTGTGTCACCGACAGGCAGAACCACTCCAGATGCGATGGGGAGCAGATATTGCCGCAGATGCAATAAACATCACAATCCTCAACACTGAAGTGGCTGAAAACAACCAGCGTTTCCACTGCCGACGTTCTGATGTGGCGGCAGAAAAAAGTTGTACAGTAACATCGGTATCACATCTAGACTTTCGTTTGTTCTTGAAACCCTCTGCTGAGGAGTGTGAGAAGAGAATGCAGGCGTCACGACTGAGTTTACGAACGGGGAGGAAATTAGGCTCTGCTAAGAAATAAGACCTGTGGCTAAAAGGAGAATTTTCACCCCTAAAATGCCACTTTGCTTATCACTAACCCAATGTTACCTTGATTTATTGAAGGGAGACTTTGCTTTTAGTCTCATGCCTCCACGAACAAAAAATGTCTTGATGAAACAAGTCTGTTTTGAGAATCTTTCATTTGCCGTGGAGGTGTGCGAGAAAAACATTTTGCCTTAAATCCACGGGGTTGGTAAATTGATAAACAAATAATACTTTTGAAGGGGGACTGAGTGCAAAGATACAGACAAAGTTCATAGTATATAAAGCATCAAACAAACATTGCAAAGTGACACTGTGTGCATGTGGTGCGTTAAGAGGACACCGTACCTCCACCCTGCATCATCTTGTAGATCTTGCTCTCGATGTGGAGCTGTGGGTGCTTGGTCTTCACGCATTCCAACTTGATGGCGACCTCTTCTCCGACCGAGATGTCAGTACCTAGACCGTATGGATGGAATGCAGGATGTTAACCAGAGTACACAGTCATCTCATCTGCAGCAGAGCATGGACACTTGGGTAGTTGGCAATTAAAGAGAAGGACGACATACAGTGTGTTGATTTTGGCAGTACTCCCTTTAGAAACCCTCCCATTTTTGCAGCCTGACAGTCTCAAATAGCGTCATCAGTATTGCATTTAGACGGTATAACCATTTAAAAGTTCATAGAAACACATAAAAACCTAAAGATGGCCGAGCCAATCCACATGGAAGAGACACCAGCAGCGTGCCCTGCATGTACCCCGCTCTTCTTTCACGCATCTCCTTGCATGTGTAGCCTGACTTCCTCGCAGCTATAATTATACCAGACAAGAGTCCACTCTCCACTGCTCTGTGTAGTCTGACGAAGCGGGGGCTATAGCGTGCTTCCTTAACGTAGTTACAGGTTCCAGGTCCCTTCCACTTAAAAACACAGCAACTGAACACCAGGTTACATAATCCCATTTTCACACATAGCAACAGTGGAGCATCATTGATTTCTCCGTATGAGGTCATCACGGCGGGGCGGGGTGCAGTGCCACTCCCCGGGGGCGGGAGGGGGAGCAGAATAAGGCGGCCATGACTCACTTTAAAGCCGATATGCTGTATTGTTTACACACAAGAGCTGCTGAAATGATGCTTGACAGAAGGCGCTGTACAGCATGCGAGAGGGCGCCGCAATGATCCAGGAAAACAAAGAGGAGATAGATAGATATAAATAAATTAGATGACATTGATCAGCCTCTGGCTGGGTACCCAAATCCATATCAGTCCCGGTAGCAGCTTTTTAAAAAAAAAAAAGAAGAAAAAAAAAAAAATGTGTCAGTCCACCACAAATCCGTTCGCCTCATGGCAACAGGGAGGACATTTTGTTTCTTTGCAGAAGTGAGACATTACCTTCTGATGCAATGTATGGAGGAACACACTTTGTCCCTATGGGTTAGGGTATAGTGTTAGGTTGTGAAATAATTATGACGTCAGAGTGTGTCAATGAGCCTCATATGGTGACAAATATTGGCCAACTATTTAGATATTTCTTGCAAGACTTGTGGGAGCCTTCGGTTCAGGACAGGGACACATGTCAAACCCTTTAATGTGAGATGTGCAACTCTGAAAAACAAAACCTGATTTCTCAACTCTGAGAAGTAGCTGGCCGAGATGACGTAAACACAACCGGTAGCCGCTAGCTTGAGAGCTGTGTGGAGGAAATAGAAATGTTTCCAACTTGTTTTATTCCTTTCATAATACAAAAATGAAAAAAAATGAAATTAGAAAGCTAATGGATAGATGCAAAAAAAAAAAATGCAACTGTAACAATCATGAGATAAATTGATGATCATGTCGAATGCATGTCCTCATAGATTCAAAACACAGAGTGATCAGTAAACACGGTCGGGTTTTCCCATTTTTGTTTCAGCACAACACGGAGACGCTTCACTCAATGACTTGTCATTCTAGATGCATACTTGGCCAATCGATTAACCAACCAATTAAGCAACAGCGAAAGTGTCCACAAAGGCTCTTGACAGTGTGAGCGGCGCATCTCAGGTTTGTGGTCTGCTTTCTTTGCGTCAGGAATGAGATATGTCTGGACAAATGTTCCTCGGAATGCAGTTTCTCCCCCTCCTGACCTTCTCAGAGAGGGGATTTTGTGTGTTATTGGTACAAAAGTGCGTGCAGACATGCATGTTTTTATCCAGAGCGCAAGTCCGGACACATCCTCCCCCACTACACCAGTTCACACTGGGGCTCTAGGATGTGCGTATTAACCGTCCGGGCGGGCCGGTCCAGACATGAACATGGGAGCGCTGATTAAACTCAGTCACTGAGAAGAGATCCACGGCAAAAACGCGATAAGAAGGGCGATGTGCTGCAAAACTTGTGGGAGCCTTCAGTTCAGTACCGGGACACACGTCAAACCCTTAGAAGCGTGCGACTACAAAACAAACAGATTTCTCAACTGAGTTTCTGAGAAGTAGCTGGCCGAGATGACGTCGACACAAGCGCTGTATAAAACGAAGTCGCTCTTTGTACACAATCAAACCACAGAGCTTTCAGAGGAGCAGGAAAGCAGTGAGTCACCGGCAGCGCTCATCGTGTCTTGACTTATCTACGATTGTTGTTGGCTTTGCTTACACACACACACACACACACACACACACACACACCTCAAGTCCTCGTCAAACGGGTAATAAGCTGAAGCAGAGCTATGCCTTGTGACGAAATCTTTCCTGTATATTGTTTTTTTTAAAGCAATCTTGTTGCATCTTAAATGCTTTTTCAGGATGAGATTTAAGAAAGAAAATCTGTATCTTCATTATTATGCATGATAACCAAGCAATAAGTGACATAATATGGCAAACACAACATTGGATACAGGCTGACGCCATGTGTTTATTTGAATAACGCACGTTTGAGCTATATATTATAATTTTTTTATTTTTATAAACAGTCGCAGTAGAAAATTTTAACTTGTAAATAGGGCTGGGCGATATGGCAAAAAATTGTCCATCACAAAATAGGTCAATTGATATGTCGCTAACATATCACGGTATAGCATGTTAACAGGTGATTCAATAACTGAATAGTCTAAATGAAACAACATGGTTCCTCTTATGTGAACTAAATACGTGACAAAAGTACAGATAATTTTTTATTCATAATACTTTGAATAATAAAAATGTAGTTAGCGTGTCATCAATGTGGCTAAGGTAATTGTTTGTCTTATAGGATTCCGTGGAAAGACAATACATCATGAATATTTGTCACTCCTTTGTGAATATTTAATATAATCATGACTTCACTGAAAAAGTCCCCTGTTAAGAAGATCAAAAAAATATTGTCCATGTAAAGATACGGAGGAGTGCCGTCGACCCGAGCAGAGGATGAAGTCACTCTCGCCATGCAAAGCGCCGCACAACAACAGGCCCGGTGTGAGCATACATGTAAAGTACATTTGAGTCGGCCTGATCTCCAGTCTTTCAGTAATGCGCCACACAAAAACTCAAATGCACAATGGCTACAGCGGGCTTTAAGAAGGATTCAGATGAACACGAAGCCGGCAGAGACTTTGGTTTCTCCTCCAGGAAGTTGGAGATGTGTCCATTTGATTGTGTAGTGTGCAGTGTGTGGACTGTCACGAAAACAAGCGGCTCATAAACCATTAAAATCAGAGATATTTACAAAACATAATAATAATAATAATGCCCCAGAAGAAGCTTAAGCGTTCACTTTTTCTTCATAAGCTTAGGGAAGTGTGAGCAAGTGAAGACCAAAGGGCCTGTTGTTTCCAAGCCTCTGGTTGGTTGGATTGTTAAGCATAGAAGAAAATCCCAAATTGCAGCCCTACCACCTCGTGGATCTTGGAAGTCCGGTTGGAGTGATGGATCCAAGAGTTTGGGGCCTTATCAGACAACAGAACCAGAACACCATGAGCAGTGGAAAAGTGATCTACCGGTCAAAGCTGTGGTTGCGACCTGTCAATCACCTTGTAGCCTCGCCCTAATGCATACCCTGCTTTATGGTCTATTGGACTCTAAATGGACAATAATTTACTAAGTGAACATTATGCTGTATTGAAGAAGACTTGAAACTAGCGATTGAGACCATAAACTCACGTTTACAATGTTTACTGAGGGAATCAATCAAGAGAGAAGTAGAGTCCTTGCCTCATAGGCTTCTATATAATCTGACTTCTTTTTTTTGCAACCATGATGGTCAAGTACATTTCCATATTTTGTCATAACAAACCTTTCGCAGACGAGTAACTATTCTACCCCTTCTGACGGTCCACATGCACACCCAGTCAGAGCACAGAGAGTACACAGCTTCGGGCAAACAGCTGACCTCATCTCCTCCAGCAACAAACAGCCTCTCACACAGAGTCCACCACCCAGTCAGTCAGCTGCTCACACTTCATTAAAGCTCTGTTTGGGAGCCTCACTGTACGTGTGCACGTATAAAATATTAACACGAGCACTAAATAGTTCCATTACTGTGTCAGGCGCTTTGACACGATAGAACCATGCACTGTTATGGGTTGTTACCAAGGTTACGTCACATCTGTCACGAGTGGGAATAATACGCAAGCAAGTTGGCAGCTCTCCCCGTCAGTCCAATCAACGGGTCAGAACAGGATCTAACCAGCGCATTGGTTTAGCCAATAGCAGACAACTGACCCAATAACAATAAAATATGTTTACTTGGGTATTTTGTTTTAAATAAATCTCATTTTAAAATGATATGGGGGGGGGGCATAACATTGCAAAAGGCTGATATTTAATGATCATCTCGTTACCTCTCTGAAATTCATCTTGTCAACATTACACGTGCAAGTTATAGTAAATGGAAACTAAATTAACGGTGCGCTCCTTTAAAAAAATAGTAGCAATGGTGAAAAACAAAGCAGGATCAACTAGCACTCTGTAAGCATTCGCTTTTATTAAAATACTGAACTTTTCCGTTTTTTTAAATGTCACTGAACTGAATATCTTTGGGTTTTGTACTGTTAGAAAAACAAGCAATATGGAGATGTGACTTTGGAATTGGATGGTTATTTTCACTTTCCCCAACATTTTATGGAGAAACAATTAATAGAAGAGAGAATACACAAGTCACAAATACTGACAGCAGCTTTGTTCCCATGTCCATCCTGACAAAAAAGGAGACTGTTTACTTAGTAGTGTTTTTTTTAATGAGCATTTTGGCAAATATATTTAATAGGGGTGGGATTTACGAGAGGTCCCACGATACTGCGATATGCTGATTATTGCAATATAGTACCTTTTTTCAACCTCAAATTGTACCCAAAAGGAAAACCGTCAACATATTTTATCTAAAGAGATAGTCTGTTCAATAATTTTTATTGCAGCAAGATGGGATTGTCAAGCAGGCAAACTGACCAACAGTCATATCAAGGTCTTTCTTCCCTTCCTTGTTAAAAAAAAAAAAAAAAAAATCCAAAATAATTCCAGGCATTTGATTTAAACGCGGCCGGTGCATTTCTAATTTCTTTCTCCGATGTCTCCATTTTGGTTTTTACCAACTTCCTACCAATCACGCTGAGCCGGAACCTCTGCTGACCTCAACAGAAAACACAGCAGCATCTAGTAGACTGAACAACTATTTTAATATTCTAGGACCAAAAAGTTTAGAATTTATATAATAAAAGATAGATACTTGTCTTCAGTGTATCGATACAATATATACATGCAAACTATTGCGATACTATTCTGTATCGATTTTTCCCCCCCCAGCCCTAATGTTCATGTTACATTCACTGTAGACACAGCTACAGGGAGCAATTCAGGGTTAAGCATCTTGCTCAAGGACACATCGTATAGGGGATTGAACCACCAATCCCCTGATTGAAAGACGGACCTGCTAACCACTGACCCACAGTCGCCCACCTCCTCTGCTTATGTAGAGAGTAATCTTTAACCGGCACAGCTGATGTTTACCACTACAACATTTACCTTCAATGAGAAGCAACTCTATTCTATTATTGTTCTTCTTAATAAACATACCCAATCAATAAGTCACAGCCCTTGCTGGCACTTCGATGTATGAACATGTCCCCTCGGGCACTAAACAGGAAGCATTAACAAGCTCCATGTCAAAGACGCCACAGCTGACCTAAAGGACCCGGATTACCACACAAATACATCGTACATTTGATGATAGCGGTTGTTTTCACAGGAAAAGCAATTGGTTGTGCAATGAAGCTGTTGGGAAAAAAAATGGAAATCGGTCATGGAATTGATCCGGTTTGACTAGCACCGATGAAGTTAACGTTAGCCTTCTGATGAATCCCTCTGGTACGGATCAGAGGAGGATAGGGAACCGGCCTGTTGGGTTTGGAGGAGACTGTTCAGCACAAGTAGGGTTCGGGTTGTCTCGTGGACCACCTCGGTGACTAAACAGCCCACGGTCCCGGGCTCCTGCTGCTTACAGGCGACCACACGCGCACACGCACGCACGAGCTAACGTTATCCATAAAAGCCGTTAGCTCATGTCGCCCAGCGGGTGGCCGTCAGTATCCGTTCTCGTCGGTAACACTGTTCACTTGGACATTAATGTTACGTTACGACAGCCGAAGAAGCACCCCCCCCCACCACACACACACACACACACACACTAAGTTGACCAAATTCAACATGCACATCGTCTGCTGCAGCGAGTTATCACGGTGACATTGTATCGCTGCTTTGCTCCACAGAGTGCTAGCTAGCTTCGTGGCTAATGTTGCTATAACACAAAACACCGAACAGCTGATCGAGGCTCGTTTTCGGTAAACCCAGCTGACAAACTGTCAAAGCTTCGCGTTATCGAGGAAACGTTCAACGGGGGCAAAGACAAGAACGGCAGGTTTATTTCACTCGAACTTACCCAGGTAGATGTCCCCAAATGATCCACTTCCAATTTTCCTGCCCAGTCTATATCGGTTCCCCACTCTCAGCTCCATGGTTAGCGGTCGGTGTTCGGCTAGCAAGCGCGCTCGCTAGCTCCAAAATATCCCCCCCAAAATGGTTCAGGTTTAACAGCTGGAGCCTGTTTTAACAGCAAAACAGGCGAGACACCCGACACATTAAAAAAAAAAAAAAAAAAACTCTTGGCAGCGATGGTGGGGTGTCTTCCTGCGGGTTGTCTCCCGGATGAAGTCGGCTCTCGCAATCTTTCGCCGCTTGTATCAACACGACGCCGGTCTCATATCGGGCTAATACGCGGTTCGTTCAGAAGGTTGGACTTTGTACTTTATGCTCCAGTTTGTTTAAATACGGATACGCGTTAATTGTCCGCGGATGAAGATGGATGTTTTTCGGCGGAGGTTACGCTGGGTTACGTCCGTCTTTTACTGTCTCCGTCGGTATACTTGCAGGTTGTGTCTGACGTCACTTCCCTGCTGGGTAATTGAGGGAGGACACTGCCAGAGAGCGTCGAAAGGAAAGAGGGGCCAATCGATACCAAGTCCGGTAACCGCTTCACTATTATATACAGTCTGTGAGATTCAACAACTTTTTTTTAAAGGAAATAATGAACCCGGAAATAGCTTGTGATAAAAGTAACAATCAGCTTTTAATGTGATGCCACCCATTACATGTATCTGATACGATTATGCAGTCACATTTTTATTTATTATTTTGAATCATGCATAGTATTCCTACGGTCTAAGACGGTCCACAAATATTTGTAAACATAAACAACTCTCTCCTAAATTACAAAAAAACAAGAGAGTTAAAAGCTGAAATGTGTGGTGTCAGTGTGGACAGATGTTATGGAACAATTACGGAGAGCTCTCAGCTTTCAAACTCCCCCTGTAAAGCCCCCCCTGTACGGTAGAATCCTAGCCGTCCTCACTCATTGCCCGGTGTTGTTGTTCGTGTTTGTTTTTTTGCTCGGGGTTCATCTCTTCAAAGTAAAAGAGTCTGGTCCTGCACAACAACAAAATAATGGTTCCTTTGTCCAGCTGGCCTGAGTCTACCCTCTAAGGGACAACACACCACACGGATCCCTCTAAAATAAACTCTGTGCACCTCTATGTTGTTGCACTTCTGCGATATAGCATTAAAAAACACTCAACTTTATCCAGAAGCGTCTTTAAAGGGGAACACAATACGTAATACGTTTTGTAAGTTATAATTACATTATTGAAATACGGCATTTTACATGAAGTAACAACGTATCATCCGTACTTTTTTTTCCACGTCATTTACATTTATGGAAATTACGCTTTTATTCTGAAGGACTGCAGGTCGGAAGGGTTTCGCTGTTGTTGCTAGCAGGAAACACCTCTCTGTTTCCACCCTTCATGACAGTTTGTTTCCTCAAATGTCTGTCAGCTGATCTATAGTCAGTGAAATGGCTTTGACCGTGGATGTGGACCAGCTTCCCCTGCGAGGAGAGGCCGGAGAAGAGCATAACGTCGGTGGGAAGACGGACACAAGGGACTCTAGCCGGTAACTTCCTGTACTCGGATACTTTTACGTCATTATGTTTGGATTGGTGAATACCCATCGGAGTTTTTTTCCGATGTTGTTATCAGTATCGGAACAACTCTAGTTTATATATATCCAATACAATATATATTGGAATTGTAATTCCTGTTTGAAGTTTTGACCAAGTTGTTTCTGTATTTAAAAAAGTTTACACTATTTTACCAAGTTGCTGGAGTGCAATTTATAATTTTAAATAACAAACGGCAGTCATAAATTAACTCGATGATCTGTGTATTTATTTGTTACATTTGGTTTCATAAGGTTAGTGAAGCAATGTATTTTAAGTCAGGCCTGATGTTGCCTTACATATAGAAGAATGATTCCAGTCTTATCAGCGAGGCATACCGCTTATTAATTAAAAACACTGGTATCGGATCGGTAATCGGATTGGCAGATTTCCAAAAACTCAAGTATCGCTATCGGGACTGAGAAAGTTGAATTGATGCGTCTCTAGCCAATACCAGGCAGCAACCTCCGGTTCTGCGAGTGAAGTCAATACGAAAAAGTGTTTCAAAACTTACTTATCTCTACTGATCCTGGACACAAGCTGTTCCGACTCCTTCCCTCTGGTAGGCGCTACAGAGCACTGTACGTCAAAACCACCAGACACAGGAACAGCTTCTTCCCTCTGGCCATCACTCTGTTGAACAATTAATCACCTCCATCTGCACTACTTGCACAATCACAACTTTCTGCACTACATCCCCATTTCACTGTTGTGGTTGTTTATATTGTACATACATGTTGCTATTGTTGTCTTTAATGTCTTTATATTCAACCTGTCACTTGTAATTGTAATTTAAATATGTTGTACGATGAGAGCGTATGTGTAACCAGAGTCAAATTAAGTAAAGCTGATTCTGATTCTGACCAACAGGGTGAGACTCCTCGTGTTGCAAAAAGAAGTCAGATTGTATAGAATACTATGATAAAATGATTCTACTTCTTATTTATTCCCTCAGTAAATATTGTAAACATGAGTTTATGGTCTCAATCTCTAGTTTCAAGTCTTCTTCAATACAGCATGATGTTCATTTAGTAAATTATGGTCTATCTAGAGTCAAATAGAGCATAAAGCACAGTATGTTTTAGGGCGGGTCTTACGGTGATTGACAGGTCTCTACTAGAGACGTATACGGCGTCTCTGCGTCACTTCTGTTCATCGGTTGCAAGAAAAACAACATGGCGACGGCCGTGATCCAAGATGGCGAAAGCGAAATTGCTGAACTCAAGGCTTCAAAAACATCAGTCCACAAAACAACGGGTCACTAAGACCAGGTCCACCTCTTATATACATGGTCAATACACAGCCCTGAAATTAAAGTACAGTGGACATTTAAAGGGTAAGTTTCTCATTGCAGACTAGTGACTACTTGGAAGTAAATGTTACATGGTGTCCCTCTGTCATAGAAGAACAAGTTACACTCGTGGCCTGTTATGTTTATAATGTGATTTTAATGTTCAACCAATTACACCAGTCTCACCTCGCCACCTTGTACTTTCACCAGTTTGGAGTCTTGTTTGGATCAACCAATGGATTCAAGCGGGGTCCATGAAGTCATCAAGTATGCACCCTCCCGCCTACCAGGTGAGGTGTCTTTGCTTCCAGCAGTAGAAAGCTGCAGTCGATGACGCGATAACCACACTTTATACGCAACATTTCATTTCCTCTTCCTCTTAGCCAAACAGTACGACCCCGACACCACCGAACCCATCAGCTGTAGCCTTCAATCTTTGGAGGAGCTGTTGTCATGGAAACGAAACAAGGCAAACCCCTTCAATGTGGCGGCAGTCCCCCTGGCACCTCGGGAGCCTCCTCTTGCCGGAAGTCCCCATCGCACCTTGGTGTCTCACGACATGATGGGAGGCTACCTGGATGACCGGTATGGCGGCATGTTTAGTGCTCAATAAAAGAATATACAGTTTTCTTAGACTTCTGCTTCGTCCAGCTCATTACTTATGGACAGTAGTAGAATAGTAGTAGTAGTACAATAGATGAGAGAGTGCTACAGCCTTTAGGCTTAGTAGGTGATGTGACACTTTTGGGTGGCATCCCTCAGGTCTGAAAAGTGAAGCCAATGTAGAAGTGCACTTGCATTCTCTCTAATGTCCATAAGGGGGCGAGTCCTCTGGTTGTATAGAAGTCAATAAGAAAATTACTCTATTTTTCTCTTGATTTATTCCCTCAGTAAACATTGTAAACTCAAGTTTATGGTCTCAATCTCTAGTTTCAAGTCTTCAATACAGCACAAAGTTAATTTAGTAAAATATGGTCCATTTAGGGTAAAATAGACCATAAAGCAGGATAGGCTTTAGGGGTCGGGGCTACCTCTTGATTGACAGTTTGCGACCACAGCGTTATCCGGTCTGGGAGTTGTCCAGGGTTTTGGTCTTACAACTGTAACCCTCTCACAGTGTGTTTTCACTTCATGAAAGTGAGGATGATGATGATGATGATGATTTTTGGGAAATTAAGTATTCATTGTAACATTTAAGTGTTTTTTTAGTCGTCATGTTTAAATTAATTCTGATGAAGGCATTATATGACAGGTCTGGACCAGTCGAGAAGTTTGTTTGTTCATTCTTCCATAAAATATCAAGACCCTTCTAACATAATGCTTTGTCATGCTCTTTTCTGTGGTCAAGGTTTGCCCAGGGGACACATGCAGAGGCCCCTTATGCCTTCTACCACTGGCAGTGCATTGATATTTTTAACTACTTCACACACAACCTGGTGACGATCCCTCCTGCCGTGTGGACCAATGCAGCGCATAAACATGGAGTCGTTGTTCTCGGTGAGTCAAAAGGCCAAATATAAACTGAACCAGGTCCGGTTTAGGAATCCTTAATTTGGGTTTTATAGCTTCGATATCAGGTATCATGTTTTGAAATTTAAAATTTGATGGCACAACAATTTCAGTTAAGTCCTCCCGTCGCAATTGGCCTGCTTTTTCAGGGACTTTCATCACAGAGTGGACTAACGGAGCCGCGGCGTGCGAGGCCTTCTTGAAAGAGGAGGAGTCGTACCGGGCGGTGGCTGATAAACTAGTTCAGATCAGCCACTGTTACGGCTTTGAGGGCTGGCTCATCAACATAGAGAACGCCCTCAGTGTGAGTACGACTTTGATCCTGGCCATCAACACAATACTTAGATACATTAGCGTCAGAGTGTGGCCATAAGGTAAGTCATACAATGAGATACTCTGTTGTGATTTGGAGTATTAACATTTTTTCTATCATACACAACATGTTAGAAATAAGGGTTCCACAGGGTGTTTTTCCCAGAAGGTCTGAGGTTTCTCAGGGTTTTTCCCAGGGTCTTTGCAAGACTTAAGGTATCATTAAGAACCCTTTTCATTCAACCCCCTCTTGGAAGAAAGAGTTCTTCAAGGATTCTGGAAAGCATGGTTGTTAAAAGATCCTTCAAGCCCACACACAACACAACTGTGATTGTGAACCATGATTGTTTTGAGTTGAGCATCGTCAGTCCCAGCTTTTTGAAGACCTAAGAGGAACCCTGGGTGAAATCTAGACTTTTGAAATATATAAAGGTTCTATGTGAAATCTTTGGAATATAAAACATTGTTCTCGATATAACCTCTTGGGGGTGAGGTTCTAAATGAAACCTTTGGAAAATAGAAGAGTTCTTAGTCGAACCCACCGGGTGGGCTCTTGTTGGCACCCTTGGAAGTTGGAAAGGTTCTGAATTAAACCTCAAGAGAGGTTTCTGGGTGGAACCATTACCCCAAAGAAGGGTTCTCTATAGAGCCTCTAATATGGGGTTTTGGGTGGAACCTTTCACAGATGATTCTTCCAAGTGTAACCCTTTAGTTTGCGTTGAACCCTCTGAAAGAGTTCCAGGTGGAACATTTATCCAAAGGTCAAGGTGAATTTACAAAAGCAATGCAGATCCTAGCCCATCCCGATTGACCTGGACTTTGTTCTTCTTTGTACAAATATATATGGTTCCCCGAGGATGAAAGGTACAGAATTGTGTGATTCCTTAAATGTTCCTTTACCAACAGGTCGATTTAATGTCACTTATCCAATGAAATATCCTAACATGTTTAGGATGGTTTGGCAGACGATTTTGTACATAGATGGTCTCGAGAGGATGAATTGTAATGACTGGAGTGATCCTCTGACTTTTCATCTAGCACCATCATCAGGTCAACAATATAACATGCTAACTTAGACGGTGCACATGATATACATTTTGTAGTGGCCTTCCTCTTCAACATCTTGGCCTGAAGCATGTAAAGACCCTGTGTGTGCTGCCCTCTGCCCGCAGGAAGTTGCGGTGAAGAACACGCCTCTGTTCCTGCGCTATCTGACGGACCAGATGCGCGAACGGGTACCCGGCAGCCTGGTGCTGTGGTACGACAGCGTAATCGAGAACGGAAAGCTGACCTGGCAAAATGAGCTCAATCAGTCCAACAGGTAGATCAAGTGACTCAACAACCATTCTGTCAAGGTAGATGCCAGAGATTGAGGACAACAATTGTGCAGTTCCCTTATAGCCGCCCAACGCGTTATCTCAATCTCTTCACAACAGGATGTTTTTCGACGCTTGTGATGGTTTCTTCACCAACTACAACTGGACAGAGCAGAGCCTAGAGTGGATGAGGGACTACAGCGGGGTCCAAGGCCGCCAGGCTGACGTCTACATCGGGGTGGACGTATTCGCCCGAGGCAAGGTGGTGGGAGGAATGCTGGAAACAAACAAGGTATACAAACAAGGTATACGTCTGCTTGTGTATAAAGCGCTGCTCGTCACCGTCATTGACGGTACGCACCTTCTTGTTTCGGTCGTCTGCAGGCACTGGAGATCATTCGGAAGCACGGCTTCTCCACGGCCATCTTTGCCCCGGGTTGGGTGTACGAGTCCCACAACGACAAGGCCGAGTTCCGCAAGCACCAGGATAAGTGAGATCAACACCACATTACCAGTGACGTGAATGCACACATTCAACTCTTTGAGTTGGAAAGCGGGAGAAAGAAAGTGGAGATGATTTTATCTAACCAAGCACCTGTCCCGTTTGCAGGTTCTGGGCTCTTCTGTCAGACTACCTGTACATCCATCGGCCAATCTCACCGCTTCCCTTCATCTCCTCCTTCTGCCAGGGCTTTGGGAAGGCTATCTACCGTAGAGGACAGGTACTGAAAGAGGTGGATCTCCAAATGCAGGGCGGGGGTTTAAACAGATGTACAAGGATAACACATTTTGTTGGATGATCTATAGTCCCAGAAATAATTTAAAGACTATTTTAAGCCACTGCCACTTTGTGAGAATATTCAGACATTGGAATTGGAATGTGAACAAAATTAAAAAAATTACACCAGGCTCTGTGAACAAAAAAGTGCATTTGCCCAAGAAAAACCCAGATCTTTATTCCGGAATCATGTTTGCCAAATTTGAGCGATATCGAGGTCAACAGAATTTCCACGTCATACAACATAAGTTGATAATGTAATATGATCGAGGTTAAGTCCATCGTGGGTCAATAACATAAATATGATTGAGGTAATTTTCATATCTCTTACAATAAGTCAATAACGTACAAATGATAGAGGTTATGTTTGTGTACGATCAATCCGTGGTGACAACCTTGGCCTGATACGTGAGGTTGTCTCGTTGTCCATTCATTCAGTCGTCCGTCCACTCTTGTGAACGCAATTTTCAACACCATGAGCGAACTTCTTTTATTTTTCCACAAATGTCCTCTTGGGATTTGAGGACAAACTGATTGGAATTTGGTGGTCAAAGGTCACTGTGACCCCACGAAACATTTTGACATTTTGGACTGGTTGGCGGAGGAGGAATACAACCGAGAGGCAGTGATTCTAGTTTCAATCAGGGCACGGGGCAAACTTTATTTATACAGCGTTTGACAAAAAAATGTCATCTTTACTGAGAGCACTCCTCGTCCACGTTGGCTTCAAATCTACGGAGGAAGATACTTGATCACATCACACTCTTCCTCACATCTCTGCAATCTATTTTAAAGTTGATTTTTACATTTTCGTTCTTGTCCACAAAGCAAGTTGCTGGCTGGATATGTCGTAATCTGTTCAATGAAATGTGCAACATGAATGCAGCTTTTTTAAAAATGTTTGTGTGTGTATGAGCAGCGCGAGGCCAACAGGAGCTGGTTCAACCTGAGCGCCCAGGAGATCCAGCCCTTGTACTACCACACGGAGCTTGAGGGCCAAGGCTGGTTTGGAGGCCGCGGCTGTCCAGAGGATGCCTGGAATGGAGGCTGCTCACTGCTGCTGGAGGGACTCATCCCCGCCACACACACGTCTCCAGTTTGTGCCAAGTGTGTGCGTGTGTTCCTCGTTCACCCTTGCTTTATAAGTCTCACAGTGCATCCACAGGGCTCTGTTCTGAATCTCTTGCAGGATCTTGTGCCTCCACGTACCCCTGGCACCCAAGACCCTGGTGACCCTCATCTTCAAGCCATCCGCCGGGATCAAGGTGTCTCTGGAGCTGAAGACGACAGATGCCCATCTTTGCACGCACATGGACGTCCAGGAAGTAAAACGTAAGTTTCTTACAGTCCTGTGATGCCATCATTCTAGTTTGGGATTATCCAACCGCCCCAATGCTTCACAATGCAAAGGATGATATTTCCCCCTTATTGGTTTCCATATTTCCGAGCATTGATTGTATGTTTCCGCAGCGAGCGGCACGTCTCCTGTGGATGAGGGGCTCCAGTTGGTGAGCCAGTTCTCTCAGCTGTGCGGCAATCCAAGTCCAGATGGCTGGACTGTCGGGTAAGGCCCTCCGAACAGCCCAGTTAACAGCTAAGTTATTGGGTTTGGTTATTAAGTGCGTCTCCGTTGTGTCACTGCGCCAGGTGTGCACAGTTGGAGTTTCACGGCTGTGCTCTCAGAAATGTTTGTGTCAGCATCCAGCGGGACGGACCACCTCAGGACACGCCGTTCAGCTGCAGGGTGGGCGAAATCATGGTGAGCCAGACGTGTCCAGCTGCTTTAACACCATAACCATGTTCATTCACTGGAACTGGCATTAGTAAAATACAGGATTTCCACTTCAAAGGCCTCACCCAGCCGCCAAGTCCTACATGCATAAGTAGATGAGAAATCCTCCCTTTTCTCTCTCTCGCTCTCTCTAAGCTCTTGGACGTAGCCGATCTGCAGGTTCCCCCTGAGCTGGTTCAGGGCTTGTGCGTCTACGACGTGGTGTGGCTGCGCGGGGCCGGTACCTCGCCAGAGTCCCCCTCTCCCTGCCTGCACTTCAACGCCACCCTGCGCTGGGAGTACCCGAAGGAGCTTGTGCGCCACTTCCGGGTGTACTGGCGACGGCTGAGAGGACCCGATCCCAGGATCCCCCCGGGTCAGCTGATTCTGGTGGGCCGGGCGTACTCTAAACTTTTCAGAGTGACGGAGCTGGCGGTGCCGGAAGCGCCCTGCCTGCTGGAGCTGGTGGTGGAGCCGGTGAGCAGGAAGGGCCTCCCGGTCCCAGAGAGCCACTGGGGAAGAAGAAGCCTCAGCTACACAGAGGATACAACACAATGACTTAACAAACCCGCTTAGCAGGCCGCTTACATTATGGTGCTGCATTCATAACTCCAATGTCAAATTCAACATTCCCAAATCGAAGCACTTCTATGTTTTTGGCTCATGAATTGTAAAGACAGTTTTGGATGGTCCCGGTGACGGCTGTCAACTATGGAACAACCCCTCCCCCACCCACTGTCTGGTACTTGACTTTTAAACCTGAATGTCACTACATATTTAGATTTAAGTGGAAGAGGCAAAGTGGAGCTATTGACCAAAAAATATGATGAACGTGACGCTAATCTGCTGGAGTTATTGTCTTGCTCTGTTTCACGGACTTTAACCAATCCCAACTCCACATTCTGTACACTCTAGCATGCAGATTTTAATCAGGGCTATGAGTGCACGTGTCAACAGAATCATCTCCATGACAACTGGGCAAAGCTCCAGGAAAATAAACTAGCAAGTGTATCTTAAAATCCCTGAATTAGTTATCAAGAAGGCAGATGAGAAGATTGACACCAGTATCTTGAATGTATCAGGAGTCCGAGGTAACACTTATTGCACAATAATGCCAAAAATACTGTTCAAAATATACTATTTCTTTCTTTCTTCTCATATGTATGTTAATTTGTTTTTTTTCTTAAACTGTATGTTCGAGATATGTATGCCACATCAACAAGATCAGACAATACGTTCTTCAAAGAGTTCTTAAAATGGAAATGTGATGACTTTGACCCTGTCACATCATCATAATACAATAAATGACAGCATGTGATCATTGGGGGGGGGGGGGGGGGGGGGGTATTTCTCCTCCTCCATCACCATACTTCACCCACATATAGTATTCGCACGTGGCATCTTATTCCCTCCCACCAGGGATGCATGGAGAGATGCAAGGAAACCATGTGAGGAGAGAGGACATAAGTTTTAAGAGAAGTTAGACGTCCTTTCTTCTGAATCAACGTCCTTTTCTGATGGCGCTGATCAGTCGGCTTTAACAGCTGGAGAGACTTGACTGAGTTAACACATGATCAGTGTACTTATACTAATAAAAGACAGTTCTCACTGTAGTTATACTAATAAAGATAGATTATCATCACTGTTCTCCTAATAACCCAAAATATGGGTTAGGTCGTACTTGAACACTGGACTCAATTTATTAGGCTCAATGTCATCAAACCAGAATGAAAATGATAATTGATGTAAAAGGTGTTTCTGCTTCCTGATTTAATTGTATCCATAAAGGTTATAGAGGGAAATAACAGATCAAGAAAAGACAATTATTTTTTATAAATGCAGAAAGTTGTTTGTGGTTCATACCTACATGAACATATATTTCAACCATATGGTGAATCAGAAAACAGATCAAATATATAACTTCAGTTTAATATCTGTGATCAGTCTAAACTCCAGTGATCAGTTGCAGCGTCCAATCATATAACTGATGAACAATGTCACAATGCTGCTAGAACAATGCCTGAAAGCCCGCCCTCATGGATCCTCAGATCCCTCCTGACAAATAGGCCCAGTCCCAGTGTCCCCCCTAAGGCCTCAAACCCTGAACCCTCAGGGACTCACTGACGTTAAGCGGTGAGAGAGGCTGTGAGTGCTTGAAATGGTGTAAATAGGAATGGGACCGCACTTTGCTGCAACATATCCCGTTACCATGACAAAGTAAAACATATTGGGTACAATTGTGGATATTTTATACTTTTTACTCCCCGATTTGAACATCTTCCAGGCTCTTTCCTCATTCGATGAGTTCATTTTAAATAATCTACAGCTTCAATAACCAAACGAAATGTTTGAGATAGTGAGTATCTGCATGCCTCTGATGTCATGTGTTTTTATCTTCCATCTTTAATGCTTACTGTTTTGTAAAGGCCTCAAACACTCACAATCTGACAGTGGGACAGCCCTAAACCCTCACAGATTTAGCGGGAGCGCGCCTCAAAGTCTGAGGGTGGAGATTGGGATTGGGCCATAGACCTGGTTTGTCCATTCAAAGTGGACAAACCAGGTGCATCATGGTAAAAGGAGTAATAACACTTGTAAAATTGACTTTTAACTGATGCCCGCTTTAACAGAAGAAAACACGTGTGCATTTACAATATAAACATGTTTTTATTGATCTTATGGCTGAAAGTTACACAGGTTATTACTGTAATCACAGCTGTGATATTTTTTTGGGGTTTAGCAGAGGGTGTTTAAAAAAGGTCATGTGATTATTGTGATTGTCAGAGCCATTCCAGCTGGCGTCAGAGTGGGCGGTGGATCAAACCTGGTGGGTGATCATCCTCATCATCTGCAAGGCCATTGGTCCCTGGTCTGAGGGAATCTGTGACCACAGGAAAGAGAGAGGTTCTTGTTTATGCCGTTACCGTTTTATATAACTAACGTTACTTACCCTGTCACATCGGGAGAGTTTAGTAAAAATTATTCAAAAATCGGGAGCATCTTGGTAGTATGTTGCCTGATCAAAGAGCTGACAAACACCAGTTTTGTAGAAAAATCTAAAATGTTCCATGCAATTGTAATATTCAACCATAGGCTCCATATAAGAAGTGAACTTCTGGGGGTTTGACATTTTGGCTGTTGCCATCTCGGCTTTAAATAACCAGAAGGGAGACCAGAGGGCGGAGCTAAATACAACCAAGCATGAAAAAAAATAAAAAATGTTGACAAATTGATTGATAGGATTACAATGAACTTCCATTAATTAAAAACTCCCAGAACAGAAAAAGCTGCGGCAGCAACCTGTCAATCACAGTAAGCCTGTCCTAAAGCGTCCCCTGCTTTATGGTATGTTTGACTCTAAATTGACCATCATTTACTAAATGAACATCATGCTGTATTGAAGACTTGAAAACTAGAGATTGAGACCATAAACTCATGTTTACTGAGGGCATAATTAAGAAGTAGAATCATTTTCTATACAATCAGACTTTTTGCAACCAGAGGAGTCGCCCCCTGGTGGCCAGTAGAGAGAATGAAAGAAGTAGACACTTCCACAATAGCTTCCCCTTTTCAGATCCACATGTTTCCGCCATTATTTCACGCTAATTAGTTGGCTTAATCCGTTAAACATTTATTTTGTGGTTATTAATATCACAGCAATTACAAAAAGTGCTTGACAGACATAAGAATAAAATGACAACGTCACAGCGGGTGCATGTGGGATTCTACATCCTTTTCAGCCAGTGTCTTACCATGTGACCGGCTCTGAGGATCCAGTAGAAGGCGAAGTTCTTATAAGTCTTGCAGAAAGCGCCGGTAACGCCCGGGAACATGGGGTCATCCAGGGGGGTCCACCTCATCTCGTTGAACCCAGCGAGCCCCTCCCACTTCAGCCTCTTTACCCACAGCTCCTGACCTGTGACAGGAAGGAGGGGATCCGTGTGACAGGAAGCAAAAACCCAAATGGCACATCTCTCTTTTCAACAGATGGATGGGTTCACACTACTGCTGCTAAAGCGGAACAGGAGGGAATACACAGAGGAGGTTACCCATGGTGTCCACAATGAGATCCAACTGTCCGTTGTAGACGGTGACGTTGACTCCGGCGGTCAGCAGCTGGTCAACCACGTCCACCACAGGCCTCATAAAGTCTCCTGCCATGTTGCTGAATACGTCCTCAGCCTGGCCTGGACATAGACAGGAGAGGGACAAGCATATAAAAGACGACAAGGGAAAGAAAAAGAAAGATTTCTAGGGACAAAGTCCACTGCCGAGGTACGGTACCTCCCCAGGTGACATTCCTGGGGATGAGGCCCAGTTTCTTCCTGATTGGTCCATTCATCAGCTCGCTCAGTGATTGCTCGTGCAGCGGTCGAACATGGCGACGCGCCTGCAGAGCTGGTGGAGACGCAACATTTAAAGTTAAAACAGTAAAAATTAAATTGCGTAGTCAATGCAATCACATGGGGCAGCGACGTACAGACAAAGTCTTCTCCCGCCACAGAGGCGCGTCTCTCATCCGGCTCCTGGGTGAGGATGTTGTAGAAGTTCACTCCATTGGTGTTCTGAGGAGGAAACAAATAACACAACACAAGACACGTCAAACCACATGACACATGTATGCTGCGAGGAAATCATACTTTAAATACTTAATATGGACAAAATTACTTTCAGAGCAATCTCGGAACATCGGCTGTCGGCCTTTTTGTAAACTCGTAGTTCATGCTGCTACTGCCTTTACAAAGAACGTACAGTTGAATGCGGGTTGCATTCAATTGGCACGTACTACTTCCTCATAACACGGCACATTGAACTTCGTACCTCTTGCTGCTGCTCAAAGGGATTTGGGGTCAGAATAGCCAGACAAGCCATGCAAAATGGGACCAGATGCAGTAGAACATCCGGGTGGTTTTGGCACAATGCATTTGACATCCTATGTGCGAAATGCACTATGAAAGATGAAAGGCCTGTCTCTGAAATAAGCCCGTCCCAAATAAGTTGAAAAAGAAAAGAAAAAAGGTCCTAACCGCCGTTTGAGAATGTACACTATACAAACTGTTTTAGATTGTACAGTAACCTAAACGAGTCCTTTGAATTTACGGATAAACGGTACAATACACAAAGCTCAGTTTATGGAAGAGTGACCCTGGCAGCATCAAACCGTGCTGTGGGTCCTCCTGCGCGGCACCAACCTGCTCCACCACCGTCTCAGCCACAGACCACAGCTCGGTGGCTTTCTGAAACTGCTGCTGCTCCACCGCTTGCTTTACAGCCTCCGCCGCGCTGCTGACCTCCTCCAGACCGTGGTCATCCAGCAGCGACTGCACAGCAGAGAGGCCACGATGAGATGGAAACTCAGCAGATCGCCGTCAGACATTTTTAATAGCAACTTATAGTTTGTTACTCACAGTGGTGTAGAGGTACGGCCCCCAGGTCATCACAGAGTCTGTTGAGGAAGCAGTCTGGTCATTATTTTTCAAGCTCCGATAATGTATATAACTTTATTCATGTTGTGCTGTGATTGGATATTATTATTATTATTACAACTACAATTAACTCCTGCTGAGAAATTCTCCAAACTCCCTTTAAAAATCTGCCATTTTAATTTTCCTTTTGCTCTGGGCAAATATTACACACCTTGTTAAGCATATTCTACAACATGATCCCTACAGTCGGCCTCGTCTGGGAAACACTTCATAAAACATGTCCATAACTTCCTCATGGTTCATTGGACTTGCTTGCATATTTTCTTGATTTGACCCTCGTTGATTAGCATTCCACATTTTACAGACAGAAATCTGTTGCAAAGTCTACCTGAAGGAATGTACTATTACTACATTTATTATAAATTCATAAGGACTTTGGGGAGCCACAGTAAATTTCAACTGTGGAAAAGGGAGGTTTGTGGCTTTGGTCTGACGGATACTGACCCAGTGGGGAAATCCAAGAGTCCCCAAGTGCCACACCAGCAAAGTTGCATTTCACCGTCCCTTGTGCAATGGCCTGGACAGAAAGAGACACCAAATCAAATATATAATAATAATAATAATAATAATAATAATTTCTTTGGAACCCTTTCAATAGGAGCTATGAACACCAATTGCAAACTACAACCAGCAAAGCCCCCGATCGAGTCCCATTAATTTGGGATGCAGTTCATTGTTCCAAGAGGCAACTAAACATGTTTACTCTACTATGAAGCATAACATTGACGTTTAGTACTTCTACTTCTCCAGAAAGAAGGAACTTTCTGTTGACCTTGTTGGAAAGAGAAGCAACATTTGGCTGTGAACTCACCTTGGTGAGTTCCAAGGAGATAGCGGCCGCCATCTTCCCTCCGTACGACTCGGAGAAGATGTAGAACGGGACGCTCTGCGCAGAAGGATATGTTTTTATGCAAAATAATTTTTTTTAAAGCCAGGGCTGCACTCATATGGAAGACTCGAATTGAGAAGCAGCAAAAATCCAAAATAATACTTCACCCCCAAAAATGACCAGTTGTTCAATCACTCGCTATGCGTTTCCCTGTTTTCTTGAGGAAAACCATTTTCTCACATGCCTCGTTATACAAAAAGGTCATTTTAGGGGTGAAGTATTCCTTTAACAGTTTCACTCATTTAGCAAAGCAGCTAGCAGTAAGCTAGTGACGTTAGCTAACTTGTTAGCTCCATTTAAAAGAAATTAAAAACGTAGCTAGCAAACACATGTAGCCTTGCCAGTTTGTATCCAATATTACAATAACCTGCCCTTCTAAAATTGTATATAATAATGTTTTTCTAACATTATAAAATACATTGTGTCCCTCCAAAAATGGCAGTTTTGAAAGGTTTGGGATTCAATCCACTTAGACTTTACAAAGAAGAAAAAATAGGAGTCCCAAAGAACATTTCAGCTTTGTTTTATACATTTAAAAAAATATATTTTTAAGAGTAGTATAATATGATCTCCTGGCTGAGTGAAGACATACCTGGAACTCTGCTCTCCCTGTAAAGAAGTGCTGGAGCAGCACCAGCATGTCGGAGGCCACCGTGGCAACGTCGGTGGCATAGCCGTCCGGCCTATCGGTGTAGCTGAAGCCGGTGCCCACAGGGTTGTCTACGAACAGCACACTGGCTGCCTGCACCTGAACCCGCCAACACACTCTGTACGTCAGCACTTATGACACTTAAACTAAGCCAAAGAATTTATTAGATGACAAACTAGTTTTTCCAAAACAATCACACAGAGCCACATGTTATCTTGTTTGGCAGAGACAAATAGAAGACAGAATCCTGTATCTGTGGTGGTTGCAGAAACAAGTAATGTACGTTCTCGATGATCATTTTGGGAGAGGGGCTTTGGAGAAGGCCGGGGCTGTCAGTTTCTATTTTTTTGGAATCTAGCGTACTCTTCTCGCTGGTTTCTCCAATTTTAGACCCAAACTTTAAGGCCCACTTCCGAGTGTTAAAAACTGTCAAGGAACACATTCCCGTACAAATCAAAGAAATTAACTGGTCTGTATATAAAATACAAAAATGTATACAACTGGCTTTGTAAATTACCTAAAAAAGTAATTAAACTCGACCCATAGAGAATTGAGACTCAATGCAAGGCTATTAAATTAATGCTGGGAGACGGTCTATAATGTGAAACGGGCGCTGGGATGTTGCTTGGAGGAGTTACAACCAAGGCAACACTAGAGAAAAAAAGGGAAGGCGTCCACTTATGTGCTCTTTGGTTCCGCTCGAATGGATATAGAATAAATAGCGTACTTTTATGCTATTTCATTAGACATTTCAAATAGTTGTGAAATTGTAATTCTAGTGTGGTGACCTCCCTCCGGACGCCTCAGTGGTTCTATGATTATGACTTCTCTTTTTAAGCCTCAAGTAAGGTTAAGTGACATACTCCGGAGAATGATTCAACCCAACACAGTCTGCAACTTCGGACACAAGGGCTGAGGGTTCCTTCAGAACCTCTTACCCAGCTCGTCTTTCTGGGCTTTAGGTCCCCGTCCAAAGGCCCGATCTCCCCAAAGTTCCCAAAGCCACTTCCTGATCCTCCTGGTCCACCCTGAAGACACAGAGAGACACACATCAAGCTCCAACATTAAACAGCAGAGGGGGGGTTTAAAGTATACCTTTAAATGACCCATTATTTCCTGAAAAATACATAAAAATACTAGTATAGTTTTGGATGGATAAAACCATATCATCATCATCATCATCATCATCAAGTGCACACATGATACATCATCTTTTACCCAGGTGGCTGGTTTGGGCTCCTGACAGTACAGGAGTCAGTTCCCCCTCTGCACATGAACATAGAGGCAGCAGAGCTGTTACTCATTCAGTCACACTAGTTTAGTGGCCTCAGCTTTTCACTTCCACATTCTAGAAGGAAATCAACCAGCATCGAAAAAAAACCCTGCTCCAGTCTGCGTTTTGGTATCGCTCTTGGAGTTTGAAAAACAAGATACAGTACAAGAATGCAACTTAATAGCATCTTTTTTTGGGGATCTGACTGCTTTCCTGGTAAAGTTTAAGTGTAAGTTGACCCAGGTGGACCCGGGGTCGAGCCTCCTACCTGGAGCCACATGACCAGAGGCAGGTCCAGGCTGTCGGCGTAGTAGAGCCACCAGAACATGTGGGCCCCGTTCCGCACCTCCACGTAGCTCCAGGCTTCTTTGCCGGTCGGGGGGGAACTCGAGAGCCCTGCACGGATTAATCGACACACAACTTGTTTTAAACTCGGTGTTACTTACGGAAGTTTGTCAACAGATACAAGGCGCGTATGAAAGCATAGATGTTAAAAATGAAAGGCGTTGCTTTCGCTTTGCAGACAGCGAGTCACATTACGTCTGACGAGACATACAGACCATAATCATACCTGTGTGGGCGACCAAAGCCAGGATGATCCACAAGCTGCAGGCTGCTGTCCGGTCCATCGTTGCGGCGTGAAACGAAGGCTTGGGCAAGGTCGGCTCTGCTGTGTACCGCTTTATTGCTACAAGAAATCACATGATCACACGCGGAGTCAGCTGACCCATGTCGTGTTTTTTTCTTTCTCTTCTGCTCTCTCAAATTTACCTGGCGCGGAACCTTGGGGACCGAAAACACTAGGTTAATATTTGAAAAAGATTAATTTAACAATAAATTAGGAATGTAAGCTAATAGAGAACATTTGTTCATGCTTTCTGCTTACCAAACCAAACCAAACCTAAGTCACCTGTAACTGTACACTATCTCTAAACAATTATTATTGTCTCAAGCTAGCCCGCAAATAAAACGTTTCTTATGAACTACACTTTACTTGGTTCTTTGAACTCAGCGTGTTGCCTTGTTTTGCATCGACCCTGTCTGCAGACTGAGTTGATACTCTGCCTCCACGCCAGAGGGCAGTGTTGTGAAAGAGTTGGCATTCAAACAGGGCACTGGCTCCAACCACGAGCAACCCTTCCGACTGGACATTGGTCCTTCGAAATAAAAGCATGACAGGATAGAATATATATTGGTAATTATATTTTGTCACCAAAAAAAACCATTGACAAATACATGTACTTTGTTATACATATAGGTGTTGCAAAAATACAAATTATATGCAATTAATTTGTTCAAATTCCACCATACTGCCATTTAAATGGCCTATCTTTTTTTTTTTATTCGGGGCATTTCAGAGATAGTAGGTTGTACCCAATAGTAGCTTTATTATTGTCGATGCATTATTTCTCAAAAGAGCAAACAGTATAAAGGTCAACTTTTGTAATGATGAACAATCTCTTTGGCTGAGTTCATTTAAAATTTGAATTTAAATGCGTGCAACTTATTCACCTTGTATACGCCATAACGTTAGTACACGTGAAAAAGACAATAACGTGAATAGTTCGAGTTACCCGATTGACGACTTGACACTCTTATTCTGAAAGTCTCGATCGGAAATACCAGTCCTGTTGCCGGCGGAACACGAGCGCTTGTCTGTGAGGTCCATTACCGGCATGGCTGCCCACAGTAACAACTTCATCCGCGTGCGCTTGCACTTCGACTATCCCTCGCCGGCCGTCGTTGACTGCCGCATGTGCTGGCTGCTCGTGGACTTGAACACGTGCCGCGTGGTGGCGGACCTGGAGAGCGTCATCAGAGAGAAGTTTGAGTTCGGCCGCGGTAGCATCCTAAGCCTCTTCGTGGAGGACTGCTACCTGCCGCACACGGAGAGCGTGTACGTTGTGCGGGACAACGACAGCGTTAGGTGCGCGTGCTTCTTCTAACTAATTACCAGACATGCACTGAGCTCACGGGTCTTTGTGGCGGAGCAGTTCTCAGGTCGGCTCTAGCAGGGCATCTCAGGATGTAGGGGCCCCAAGGCATTTACATTTTTTCAATAATAATACAGTTGATTAATACTGAGATGGCCTACCTAAAAGTCAATTTAAGATATGACTGTAAACAGAACAAGCAGAGATGGTAGGTTTCTGTGCCATTGAATAAAAAAGAAAAACCTGTAATAAACTGATTATTCGTTTCAGGGTGAAGGTGGACAGTCTGGACCAAGTGAACGGGCTCAGCTGTCAAGATGCTTCCAGTGAAAGCTGCAGAAAAAGACCGAGACCCGCAGAGGAGAAAGGGCCGGGAGAAAATGGAGTGAGCAAAAAGAAGAGGAAGAAGAGTGCTGAGGAGAGCGTGGAGCCGGCGGGGGGGGATACCAGGCAAGCTTCAGGTGACGAGAGGAGTGAGACGACACAAGAAAAGAAGAAGAAGAAGAAGAAGAAACAAAGAAAGAAGGAAGAGGAAAAAGGCCCGACCGTCACCCCCAAACTAGCTGCTTCTCCCAAAAAAACCCCAGTTAAAATCCCCCAGAAGCCCCAAGTGGTAAAGTCAAAACCACAGAAGGTGTCTTCTTCAGATTCCAGTAGCCAGGAAGACAAAGCCCCCAGAAGGCCAGCTGCCCAAAAGCCAGCACCCATAATGCCCTCCTCCGCTCCTGCTGCCTCCAAGGCGCCTCCAACCTCTAAACCCACCCAGACAAAGTCTCGCCCTCCTTCGCAGTCCTCCTCGGAAACCTCCTCCGACGAGGCTGCCGTTGTAAAAAGCCCGCTAAAAAACACCTCCACGACCCCCAAAGGAAGAACGAGTGCAAACTCAGAATCTCAGCAGGCTCCTCCCGCCCTCAGGTCTGCAAACGGCAGCGCGCAGAGACGAGCCGCGAGCGCCGCAGCGCCCCCTCGCCATAATTCGAAGTCGGACAGCGAGTCGGAGGAGGAGATCAAGCTGGTCATCCGCCGGCCGGCACAGCAGCCGGGCCTTGGCGCGGTCGGTGGCCCGCCGCCTTGGATGGGGCGCGGCCGAGGACAGAACGGGCGCGGTGGAGAGGAGATGGGACAGGGGGCCGGCAGAGGGCGCGGTGGTTTTGGGTTCAGCTACGAGGGAGCTGGCGAGCCGTCCTGCCAGACCGATAAGCTGACCAACATGTCCGTAGTCCTCCAGGTCTGTCTGCATGTGTCTGTACTGTAGGATGCTATTGCTTTTGACATTATCGCCATCATCTCATTGGCGGTGCAATCACATCTGTTTCCACGGAAAATAGTTGTTGCCTTAGCCGTGCGTTAAGAAATGCTGTGTGTGATGCTATAATCTCCTGGGTTCTTGTTCACAGAACAGAGCAGAAGATGCCCCTAAACGGGACTACAGCTCCATGCCCCTGCTCGCCGCCCCTCCACAGGTGGGGCAGAAGATTGCCTTCAAGGTCAGTCTCATCTCGTCGTCTTCACCTCCAGTGTGTTTGCTCTGTTGTTGACGCCGCACGCCTACATGCTAACCTGTTTTAGCTTGAATTCGTTAATTTTTCCCAAAGAAATTTGACCTTTTTTTAATGCTGTTATCATGGGACCTGCTCTTTTCACATTTAATGTAATTACAGCCAGTAATCCACCATATTCATGATCTGACTTTGAACTTTGAGTCTAGTTGTAAACTTAATTTGTGTGTGTGTTTGATTTACAGTTACTGGAGCTAACTGAGAACTACACACCAGAGGTATCAGAATACAAGGTTAGTGACATCATCCCTGACCTCGGAGATAATGAGCTTTTCTCACACCACTGAACGACCACGCCGCTGTGCATTTTTCAGGAGGGGAAGATCGTGAGCTTTGACCTCACCACCAAACAGATTGAGCTGCTCGTGCTAAACAACTCTCGGGGTAGGAATCATTTCACCACTGCCACATACAATATTAATGCTATTTAAAAAATAAATAAAAAAGCCTAATTCAAATTTATATGTCAAGATTTCCTTTCAAAACGGGGTAGGAAAATGTATTTTAAGTCAGAAAGTTCGGGATGTAGTGCTCGAGGGCAACGTGTTCTCACTGCTCATTTTAAATGCAATGGGCGGGGCAGATATTCCTACCTTGTGCCACACATTTGTGATGACCTGTAACCAGCTGCTTCTCCCTCAGCTCCTGTAGAACCTGGCAAGTTCGACCTGGTCTATCAGAATGCGGATGGCTCGGAGAGCGTGGAGTATGCGGTGTCCAGAGGCTCTCGGGTAAGGCAAGGCAAAGCAAATTAAAAAGAACAATATGTTGGGTTTAGGTTGATCTATTGGCAGTATATCAAATATTATGTGTTTTTATTTTTTATAATGACCTAAAAATCTGAATCGGCAGAATTTTCGTATATATAAAATACGAAAATTCTGATGATAATACGAATGTTCTGAATTTATCTGAATGTTCGTTATTTATACATATATTCATTCATTCCCTGGAGTTAAATCTTATTAAATGTTGATTGACTGGACGATTTCGTCCCTTTCATTAAAACAAACGGGTGCCACTGTGCTTATTCCCTGGAGGGCCTTGTCAAATAACAGCGCGCCTCCAAAGGGTGATCTGTGTGGGTCCCTTGCAGTGGCAGTCAGCAAAAGCAGCTGGAGCCAAAGCCTTTCTTGTGTCTTTGAGCCCAGGCTATAGACCTCTATCCCCGACCCAGTGATCCTTTTTTCAGTTACTCATCCAAACCAGATGAGTAACTGAAAAGTGGGAGGAAAAAAAGGCGTCGGTACTAGTCAGTCGGTTGTTTGCCAATAATATCTGCGCCAATCCTTTGGAATCTCGGCGTAGCCGCTGTTAAAGTAACATCTTCACTTCCTCCCACAGGTGACGGAACGCTGGGACTCCCTGCTGGAACCAAGGCTGATCATTTAAATGGGACCAAACTGAGATTTTGGTACATCCCCTCGTCGACTTGTTCTCCAGCGCCTAAGTTAAACTGGGGAGTCACTTCTGTACGTCGCATATGACTGCAAAGGGATATGATTGTGGTTGTTTGTCTCTCTTCTCTGTCCTTCAAAATAAATCATAATTTTACACACAAGAGATACGACAGCTGAAAGTATTAACACATGTATAATGGTTGCATTTTAATTGGTGCTGGATATGACGCATATTTTTTTTTAAGGAATGTGTGAGTTCTTACAGGACTCGGACATAAAGGTTTTATGTTTTGTAAAGTGATGTGACTGATATTAGTCTTGTATAAACATTTTCTTTCTAATAAAACACTTAAGATGCATAATTCAAAGTGAAAATGTTAACTAATTTCTGCCAGGAAAAGGAAAAAAATGGTAGCATTGCAAGATCTAGAAAATAGTGATGGTATGAGTCGGATGAGCCAAAATGATATTGAATTCAATTTTCAAACTATCATATACTAAAGTAACTTGCCAAATGTGTACCGTGGCAAACATTAAATCAAAAATATTTTTTATTTTTCTTTAATACATGTTTCTTTTTGGAGCTGTTGCATCACCATAGTCTTACTTAAAAACATTTGTAACCAAGTACCACCTTCGTCTCCCATTTTGCATTGCATTGTTGGAGAAAACGGCACGCTCCAAAATCAAGCTTTTTTTGTGTGCATACTGACTGTTTAGAGTAAACTTAATATTGTCACTTTTTTTACTTTGACACGCTGCATTCTCAAACTATTATTATGAAGTAATATCTATACAGGTCCAATAGTTTTGGGTTAAAATCAAAACATTGCAACTGCTGTTTAAGGTCACGTTTAGCACACGTGACATTTCTGGGATAATTTTCAAGATTTATTTAGCTAGTATTTATTATATTATTTATTTCAAGAAATGGACCTCCATACAGTTTGACATGTTGCTTTTAGCCGCTTGGTAACGCATCTGGAAACTGGATTATCAATCAGCAGCTGGCTTGTGACGAAACGCCTCGTGCCCTGGTCGTAAATCATCGTCCTTTTCCGTAACTCCTCGCGCATCTCCAACAAGCGGCGCTGCTCGTGTCACAGCAGCAGCAGCGGCGGCGGCAGCGGAGATCGAGGACGGCGCGAACGATGATGGCGACCGTCAAAGCGATTCTTTAACAGGAAAGAAAGAACAAAAAAAACCATCCACCTTCCGCCGTCGAAGCCAGCTCCACAATGGAAGGACACGACGTTCCCGACCAAGAGCAACTCTTGCAGTTTCTGAGGAGGCTCAAGGAGGTTTTCGACGTGTGCGACGAGGATGCTGACGGCTTCATCCGGGTGGAGCACTTGGTGGACCTCGGTCTTCAGTTCGGTCAAGGAGACGAGGTGAGAGGGGGGGGGGTAACTAAAGACAGGTAGCCCCCTAACATGCCTGTGGTCGCTCAATTATTGACCTGGCAACAACGGGCCACCTGCCTCTCCGCTTCACACGTCACAGGTGTGCTCGAGGCGGCGTAGCTTCACGGGGACTCTAGCTAGACGCTTGCTAGCTTATTAGCGCATTTTCTGCTTTGCTGTGCTGCTACATGACAGATATAACGGCCGTGTGACTCAACGGCTCCAGCTATTATTTTGTATTATTAATAATACATGGAGCCGTATTATAATATAATATACTTATTATTATTATTAATAATAATAATAATAATAATAATAATAATATATAGCTATGTAATAATAGTCATACCATGACTATTCCTGCTCATTAATAGTAGAGAGACAGGCTGAAAGGGCAACAATATATTTTTTAACTCAGGACAAATATCACTGACATTTTTATTTTAGGCAGAGGTATTGCTAATATAACCGCATACCACACTGTTATATTGCAGTATTGAATGTATGCTAACTTTTGCTTTTAGTCTTTCTCCAGCATATGGTGATGTATATCCCTCTATCCATTATTATTAATATGTGTCATGTGACCTGTGCCATCAGACTGTGATCCAGCACATCTCCACTCCAGCATGTGCTCCAGAAAACATCACAGTGACTAAAAGCACCGGTGGGGAATCTATTTTTGGTGTTGGCTCTTCATGATCTAGGAGTTTCTTTTTGGTGTTAACAACCATGCAATACCGTTTATGTGGTGCTACGTATCACCTTTATACCCTGGGGCCATTGTGGACAATTCTGCAAATCAATAAAGAAAAATGCTGCTTAACGGACATTCGATTTCTTTTTTTTATAGGGTCGCTGTGTTATTTGATTAATAACCTCAGTTTACTGGAAACAAACATTCCTGTCTAGTTATATCACCAATAAACAGCGTATTGATTGATTTTACAGAAAATGAACTCTCTCATGATTAATATTGATATTGAGATGAAGTTGGTAGGACTCACACAAGTGAAGCAGACAGTAAGCTCCTTAGACTGTGGATATTAGTTTATATATACAAGATTCTTTTATTTACAGTCTGTGGTCAGCTTGATCCGGCCCTGAATGTGAGCGAGATTTTCTCGAGATAACAAGTTGAATATCTCATTTTCTGCAGATAACAAAATAATGAACTGGTGATCTCAAAAGAAATTCTGGCACGGCCGTTCTTGTCTTCCGTAAGTTTGGGCAGTACTTCCCAAAATAATTTAGCTTCTTCTATGAAACAATGTCTCCATGTGAGCCGTTGTTGCAGGTTGCGTGTTTAGAAGTTATGAATACTGCGGTTAAAGAGTGATTTTACTGCTTTCTGATTGGTTCATCATTTCAGAGGGAAAACTCACTGACTGCTCATTGGCCCAAAGAATAAACAGCATGTTGTGGGATTCAGCGGGATTTAGTTGTTGTCTTCGTTCCCTACCTGGGTCATCATCTTGTGATGCCCTTCAATTCATCAACCCTGCGTGGGGGCTTTCAGGCTTTCTGTGGTTGTTGCCGTTCACCTCAGCGCCTACTCACGCTGGTTTACAACCCACGCCAAACCTTGCTGTGTTTCCATGGTGTTTCGCTCACCTTCGATTGAGCATTTCAGATGCCATGGTACTGAACCAAGCGGGCATAATAATAATAATCTTTAGATTATTATTGCGAAATCCATGGTTGATAAGTTGATTGTTTACATTGTGAGCAGGTGCAGTAAGGTTCAGGGGCGGAGCCAGGCATTGTAAACATTCGGGGCTCAGCCCAAACCTAGTAAGGCCCGGGTTCATCTACTGTATCTATTTTCCTTTGTGGAAAAGTTATGGCTGGCTGCTGTGTTTGGCAGATGGCTAAAGAGAGTCGCTTCCAGTTTCTCTGCTCAGTCTCTTCGTCAGCGCATGGATTGTTGACGGAGTGAAAGTATTTTTCTAATGAAATGTAGAGACGTGTGGAGCTTTGATTTATGGATCTAAAGATGTTTCTGTATGCCAACATTGTCTCCATACTTTTTTCATTCATTCCTGCTTGCTATAAACTTCTATCTTCAAACTATTCAACCTTGAGAGATCTAGTTAAAATAAGGATTTTCTTTACATAAACAACATAACGCAATTATTTCTTGTTCAATTACCTATTGACCAATAAATTATATTTGCAACTGCATTGACACACAAAGGCTTAATAAAGCTGTCCGAATGTACCTGTAGCTTTCACAAGCAGACTTCAAGTTGATTTTCATACCCTGCTGGAAAAACAATCAAACCAGTGGCTCCATGTAAGAGTTGGAAATGTGAAGAGAAATAGATTAAACCTGATGAAGAAACGTGAATCAAAGGGATAAGAGTCAAGTTCAGTCCTGGACGCAGTATCACAGATAAACTATATCTAACTGCGAGAGTATATTTTCCTAAGCTTCCTTAAGCTGTCATGGCGGCTGAGCTGAGCACCCTGAACAGACTTCTACTAAAAATAACTCAGAGGGAGCTACTGCTCCATCTTCCTCCCTCCCCTCCCGCAGCTCCTCTCATCCCTGTGTTCTTTGTCACCATGGCGACGAGAGCTTCCCAATGAGTCTTATGAGCGGATTGGTCGGTTAATAAGTAACGAAATGCTGCACCAGCGCCGTATTTACATTTGTGTCTTCTGGAAAACAATGACACATCCAGAAGCATCCTTTTCTATGGTGATTCGTTGACTGCAGCGAGCGTCAGATTGCTACGTTCAATATGAAATACCATCTTTATTCCTCATGTTTACCTTGCCACTACACTGCTCCTATCCTGCATGCATGCACACATTACGGGAGCCAACCAATGCAATAGTGGTCAAAGCATTCAAATGTTTGTTATTTCTGTTATTTGTACTTCGAAAACTTTTAATTTTTTTAATGTATTAACACATCATTCGGGTTGTGTTTTGCAAATTTTAGCCCCACAATTTGTGTTTTCTCATATCAAAAAATACACTCTTAAAATATTATTAGTAATATTCCTGTGGCCACAGATGCACATTGGCACACACAAAACATGTACATTATTTATTATAAGACATTAGAGACATGAACTCAACAAATAGAGTTTCAGATGTATAATATTAAGGGATTGGTTGACACTACTTGCCCGACATGAAAGGAGGTGTTTGATGTAGCAGTGTTAAGCCTGTGTGATGTTGTGACACTGAGGTGTGTGTGTGTGTGTGTGAGAGAGAGAGAACATGTTGATGCCTCTTTAGCACAGGTTCATCCACAGTACACTTTGATGTATTCATCCATACTCTCTCTCACCAAAGCTCATTTCAACACCAAAGCCTGTGTCTAATGGTATTCCCCTCCATCTGCTCTGAGCACGACTGTCAGAGTCGGATCCATAATCTTCTGATGTGTGACTTGCGTTGTTTCAACCAAAGGAAATGCCTCGTCGTCTTGTGAAGAGCGGTTGATAAAGTGGCAGAAATGAGCTTGAGGAAAGGCTGGATGGCATTGTCAGCAGTGCTCAGTGCACTGGGGTACATGTAGCCCAAAGCATCTTACTTTATGACACAACTCAAACTAAATAGCACCTGACAGTGCATGTACGCAACGCAGTGAGGCAAATGTCGACTCAATGTGCGTTCTTTTCACCTAATCAGCTGAATTGGTAATTGTAAAGTAAACTAATCAAGAGGGCGATCAATAATGTGAAAGCTAGGACAAACTGAGTGAACGTTAGCAGTGCTAAAGTTTGTTTGTTCAAATCTTTGAGAAATAGGGTCGTATGCATACTACATTCTCTGCATAGTAAAATTAGTGCTTTTGTCAGTGGAGTCTGGCTGCTTTGAGGAGGCCAATATAACAGCTTCAGTTACCAAGGCCCACGTGTATATTGGTCATATTTTCACTGTGATGAACTTTAAACTGGTTATGAAACAGTCTCAATTGAAAGCTCATAAGTGAACAAGACCATCACAGCGCAGATGATGTGTCAGTGATGCATTTACAGCTTGATCCGCTGCCACCAAGTGGCCAGAGCAAATACTGATTCAAGATGTTGCCAATCATGTCGGTGAGGGAATCTATTATAACTACAGAAATCCAGAGTGGATAAATGTGTTTTGATTTGGATTGAAGTGTAGTGAGTGGATAATGTGAGTGCAGAAGCAGAACTCTTTTTGTATAGTGCTATAATGAGTTGCAGCTCTGGGGGTGATGATTTGTGTTCAGCTACATAAAAGAAAACTGGAGTCCTCATGAATTATAATAAGATGCTTCTTGTATAGAATCATTTGGAGCCTGGTCATAAAGGTGGTTTGGATTATTGCAGAACATTATTTTGTAATCTTCACAAATGAACATCACTTTTAGGATTTTTGAATCGAGAGCGCTGGTGGCAGCAGTAAAAAAAGCTAATGGACTAGTGTTTGAGTGATGGCGTTTTGTAGTCTTATTTAGCTACCTGTTAGCAAACGCTTTTTATAAGATACATCAAAGCAGGCGTATTTCTGACGTATTTAAAACATCTTCAGCTTATTTTAACCACAGACCTTATTTCAGGCATCTAATCAAAAACGATAACAATATTCTGACTCATTTTCTGGTTTTAGGACTCTTTTCTGCTGCATTTTATGTAAAGGTCCTTGCAGTAAAAACAACTGCAATGTCAGTAAGCCTGCAGGGAATACTGGGTCACACAGAGGGGTGGGATGCTTTGAATGGTTTTAAACAATTTACAGTGGACACTTAAACATCCATAGTGTTGGCATTCTCAAAGTGAATATATGTGTCAGCAATGAGAGATTCAAACCAATAAGCAGAAATTGACATCCACAGTCACTCGCATGGCTAAATGATCACAACACATTTTAGAGTGACAGGCCTATTTAATGGAAGGTATAGAGGGTGGACTGAACTAATGCCAAATGCCCCCGTCTTCTTCTGTCCAGAGTCTTAAGATTAGAGGATTGTGTTCTTCTGTCTCTTGCAGGTGAAGAAGTTAACCAGGTACCTGGATCCTAACGCTCATGGGAAGGTCAACTTCAAAGACTTTTGCCACGGAGTGTTCGCCATTAAAGGTGAGAAATGAGAAATAAAAAAAATAAAAAAATCAGATCTTGGATATTTATAAAGACCAAACAGAGAAATAATATAAGTTCCTAAAACAAACATTATGAAATGGGTCCAAAAGCTACAAAATTACTTGCCAAGAAAGTTAGGAAAAAACAGATCTCACACTCAATATATAAAATACTTCTCCCTGAATCAGGACAAATAAGCAATAATTTAGACGAGATTGACACTGCATTCCAGACATATTACAAAACCCTATACTCACAACCAAAACAGGAAACTAAAGAGAATATAAAATCATTCCTAACATATAGAGACCTACCCTCAATTGGAGAACACCAGAATGACTACTTGACTTTACAGATTACCCACACGCACACTCACGCAGCAGTTTTCAAAATCAAAGTGAGGACTTTATTTTCCTAATACGCCAGGGGAAACAACAAAGAATAAAACAAAAGAAACAACGACCAGAATTGTCTAGCGAATCCAGAACACTCCTTTCCTTTGCTGGAGTCGGGAAAGCAACTCGACCGAACTCTCTTCCTGGGCACGAACGGGATCGACATAAACTAGGTGTTCCAACATACGAGAGGGAACCAGACTAGTGACCGGAACGAACTGACAACGCGCCAGGGAACACCGTGGTCCTTAAATCAGCTGGCGGTACTCACTGAACGAGCCCCAGCTGAGCCAAAGGAGAGGGCGTGGTAGTGGGCGGAAACCGGGGTTGGAAACTGTAGGCTGACAAAAACAAAACATTAAGCACTTGGTCCACAATAACAAAACAGACAGGAGGGGAAAAACAGGGGAGCACACACTAAGAGCAGACAGGGATCCTAACAGGAATGATTGTTTACCAGCTGAATGGTAAAAGATATTTAAGGAAGAGCTGACCAGTACTTATGAACTCCTTCAATTGGACACTTGAAAAAATGTCAACTCCACTCTCTTGAAGTGAAGCTATAATTTCTGTCATCCCAAAAGAGGGCAGGAATAAAATGTTATATTGACTGATTTTGATTTTATATCAGGATTACAAACTGTATGCATCCATCATGTCTAGGAGACTGGAGTCCTTCATTCCTGATCAAAACCGGTTTTGTCCATGGACGGCAAACCCAAGATAATATTAGATGTTCTCTTCATAATATAGAAAATATCTGGAAAACCAAAACAAATGCTGAGTTAGTCAGCCTAGATGCTGATTGCGTGAGCTGGGAATATTTAGTTTTGGGGTTTTAGAACTATTTGGTTTTGCTAAAAAGTCAAAGTATTAAAGCCCTATATTCTGCCCCGACAGCAAGAATCTAAATGAATGGACATCTTACTAAAATTGGAAAGATTCACTCGTCAAGGGGGACCCCTCTCCCCAAACCTTTTTGCACTCTACATGGAACCCATGGCACAAGTGATAAGAGAATACTGCGATATAAAAGGAATTCTGATAAACCAGGGCGACTGTGGGTCAGTGGTTAGCAGCTCTGTCTTTCAATCAGGGGGTTGGTGGTTTAATCCCCGCCCTAGTTGATGTGTCGTTGAGCAAGACACTTAACCCTGAATTGTTCCCTGTAGCTGTGTCTAAGGTGTATTAATGTAACATGATTGTAAGCCGCTTTGGATAAAAGCGTCAGCTAAATGACATGTAATGTAATAAATAGCATTATATGCCGATGATGTACACATCCGTGACCCAGATGTCTGCCTTCCTAATCTTTTAGATCTTCTCGACATATTCGGTACATATTCAAAATACAAGCTAAATATGCAAAAAACTCAAATATGACCATTTAACTACATTCCATCACCCCTTATAATTCAATTCAATTCAGTTTATTTTGTAGAACCCAGAATCCCAAATTACAAATTATCGTCAGAGGGCTTTACAATCTGACCTTTTGACCTCACATCGGATAAGGAAAAACTCCCAAAAAACAACCCTTTCACAGGGAAAAAAGGGGAAGAAACCTTCAGGAGAGCAACAGAGGAGGATCCCTCAGAAGCAATAGATGTCATGTGTACAGATGAACAGTGTTACAGAGTTACAACACATTTAATGAATATGAATAATGAGTAGTAACAAGTTAAGAAAACTGGCTTGCATACGATACATAATTTAAACCAAATATTATAGATTCTCGATTCAGGTATTGTAAAATCCAAGGTATTACTGCTTTCTGCGCAATAATGGAGAAAAACACATTATAATGTTTTCAGGCATTGCAGAAAAAAGTATGATTATTTTCATATATTTACAGTTATGGCAGTAACATGAGGTAACTATATATATAATAGTGACTCGCTAACCTCACAGGTGTTGTGATTTTAGTACTATCTTTAAACACTGTGTATAGAACCCTCTGAATATATTTGTTGATATCTGTTTGTTGGGCTGAATTTATGGTTTTGACACGATTGGTTGTTGAAGTGTTGCATGGTTGTTTTGAGAATTTCTTTTATTTATTTACTTGCTAAATTAGTTTGTTCTATTGGTCCGTCTTTGTCAGATGCATGGTTACTTTTAGTCTTTCTTATTTTCAAGGGATTTATTTCTCATTAGTTTTAATAAAATATTAAGTATCAAAATAAAGGTGAGAAATGCACCGGAGATGTAAACAATGCACCAAAGAGGTTCAACAGAGAGTTAGCGGTTTCTTATTTTCTTCTTCTTCCTGCTCTCCTCCTGCCAGGTTGTGAGGAGATCCTGAAGATGGCTGTGGGTCCTCGCGGTGTTTCCTCCAGCCAGTCTGTGACTGACAATGGTTACATTTACCAGGTACAGTCTGATGCCCTTTAACGTAGAAAGCTTTGAGCCTCCTTTATCATTTGAAAATGGATATATACTCAAGAAGAACATAGTCCACTTTCGTGACACGTTTGTAGCACGAACACGCACACAGGTGGGGCTAGGCATGATTCTCCTTCATAATTGGAGGTGTGTGTGGTGGGGTGTTCACTAAATTGTCATATTCTCCACCTGTCTCCTTTAACTCCTTTGCTGCGGTTGTTACCTCTAGTTTGTTTGTGTTCATACTGTTAGTGTTTGTCATTCAAAGTTTTAGCTCCACCCAACATCTCACTGTCTGGGTGGACAGGAACCTCCAACCCTTCCTCACTCCCAACCCATTAACTCCCTCGGTGCATCTGATACCAACACACAGAGGCGCCCTTTAGTGCCTGTATGGAGCGCATGGGGCTTTCACCCAGGTGACCGTTGTTCGTGTCTGGTGGGAAACTGTGTGTCTGTGTGACTTATTTTACAGTTTCCATTTAATGAGCGGAAAAAAACGATACTAGAGGGGAACCTAGAGCGTCATAGTTTTTGCTGACCAGTCGGTATTCAGCAAGTTAGGAGGGAGAACGTGTTCAATTCAATTCAGTTTATTTTGTATAGCCCAATATCACAAATTCCGAATTTGCCTCAGAGGGCTTTACAATCTGTACACATACGACATCCCTGTCCTTTGACCTCACATCGGATCAGGAAAAACTCCCAAATAATAGAAAAAACCCTTTCAGGGGGAAAAAAGGGAAGAAACCTTCAGGAGAGCAACAGAGGAGGATCCCTCTCCCCGGATGGACAGAAGCAATTGATGTCATGTGAACAGATGAACAGCGTTACAGAGTTACATAAACACATTACATGAATATGACAGAATACATTAATGGACCTCCACAATCCATGAAACAGAAGGAGGTAGAGAGGAGGGGGCGGGGTGCATCAGCAGGGGCCAAGGCAGGAGGCATCAGACACAGCCAAAGCAGAGTTAGTAAGGTGCAATGGAGAGATGTAAATTCATCCATAAGTAGAGAGAGAAGAGGAGATAGGTGCTCAGTGTATACTAAAACGTACCCCAGCAGCCTATAGGCCTATAGCAGCATATCAAGGGGCTTGACCAGGGCAAACCTGATTCAGCACTAACTATAAGAAATATTAAAGAGGAAAGTCTTAAGTCTACTCTTAAATGAGGTGACTGTGTCTGCCTCCCGGACTGAAAGTGGAAGCTGGTTCCATAAAAGAGGAGCTTGATAACTGAAGGCTCTTGCTCCCATCCTACTTTTTAGGACTCTAGGAACCACAAGTAGCCCCGCATTTAGTGAGCGCAGCTCTCTAGTGGGGCAATATGGTACTACAAGCTCTTTAAGATATGATGGTGCATCACCAATCAAGGCTTTGTAGGTGAGGAGAAGAATTTTAAATGTGATTCTTGATTTTACAGGGAGCCAGTGCAGAGCAGCTAATACAGGAGTAATGTGATCTCTTTTCTTAGTTGTTGTGAGTACACAAGCTGCAGCATTCTGGATCAACTGGAGGGACTTAAGAGACTTATTAGAGCATCCTGATAATAAGGAGTTGCAGTAATCTATTCTGGAAGTAACAAACGCGTGAACCAGCTTTTCTGCATCTTTTTGAGACAAGATGTGCCTGATTTTTTTAATATTTTACGTAGATGAAGAAAGTCCTTGATATTTGCTTCACGTGGGAGTTAAAGGACAAGTCCCGGTCAAAGATAACGCTGAGATTATTTACAGTGGTGTTGGATGCCAGGGCAATGCCATCTAAAGAAAGTGTTGGGATAAAGCAGAATGTAAAACAACAGCTCTTCACAGGCCTTGATAGATGTTCAGTGGAAGCTGAATGAATGGACTAAGCCAAACTGTAAACAGTCTGGATAATCCTCACAGTGTTTCTGTACGGGACACACGCATTACACACGGTGAGTTGATTTCATGAGCTACTGATTGAAGTCAAACAGATGAGTCAAAACATCAGAATTTGGACATCGTTTCTTATTATTGTGTAAGTAAGTAATTATGTCATAATGTTGAGCGCCGCATAATCGTTCTGTCATTCTGACTCCAAGCAACTGAGTGGACAGACTAACCGGCCTTCACCAGGCCGACTGAAAGCACACATTTAACGAACCCAAAAATGTTTTCATGTTGGCTGCATGCAGGAGATCAAACACCGTTCATGGTGGAGGATTGGTTTTATTTTCCAGCCCACCGTAGAGAGTGAGGGCAACCAGCCTGCAGTGGAACAGGTGAGCTCACAGACAGACTGGGAGCCTTGAACAATAAATGCGGTTCAAAACACAGCGGGAGACTTTTGTTACTTAAACGGCCTTCTATGTAGACTACACTTCGCTAAACACAACGAAGTTGTAATAAAACCCATTGAGTAAGTGAGGTTTGATACGTTAAGTAAAGTGGAAGTGCTTCTTGTTCTGTGAGACGTCAAAAACGTTTCTCAAACTCAGTGGGGATTGGTTATTAAAAAACATTATTTGGGCCTTGGTCATTTTTGCAGCAGGCAAAGTAAGGTAGTCCAACTGAGTATTTTTAATATTTTGTATCATTCCTTACTCTTTATATTCTTTATCTGGGTAAAAGTGAGTATCATGAGATAGTAAGTCAAAATGATTGAAGTAACAGGTTTCACTTACTAAAATATTAAGTTTCCTATTTCAAAATCTTGCTAATGACAATTTAATTTTTATTTTTTTTATCATTCCTAAGATCACATACATTTTTCTTTTGCTGGCAGAAAAAGAATATGCAATTTATCAAAGTTGCTGTGTGTACTTGTGTGTCGTCCCCCGCCACTAGAGATTGAACAGTTGCTTAGCAACAATACATATATATGGAGAGAGAGAGAGAGAGAGAGAGAGAGAGAGAGAGAGAGAGAGAGAGAGAGAGAGAGAGAGAGAGAGAGAGAGAGAGAGAGAGAGAGAGAGGTGAAGGAGATGGAGGTGTGGCTTTGTCCCAGCTAAAGCAGTGGTGTGTTTTCATATGTGAATGAGTGAGCTGCAGTGACACGTGTGTTTGCGAGCCTTCCAGCTTCAGGAATACAGGGAACTTTGGTCCCACCTCCACCATGACGGATACCGTATGTTTTTTTTTTTAATGCACACATGAACATCGCTTCTTACTTCATGAATGAAAAGAGCATTTAGTACATTTACACACAGAAACAGGGTGATTTTTAAATTAATCGAGTGATGGTTAATGTGCTGCCGGTGTGTGTGTGTGGCTCCACTAGTTTAATAGAATGCATGTGAAGGGGAGTGATCTTCTTCACTGCTGTTCTTTGTTTAATAATGTTCTAGTCCTGTAGGTAAAATGTCAGTGATTTAATTTATTTGAATGCTAAAGTTCCTGGTCGACCCACACAGCCGTTTCCACTTAGTGTGGCTGATTGTGTCTCTTCTCAGGTGTGAGCGATTCAGTTGCACCTGTTGGGACGGGACATCTGCCATCTTGATGGTTCTTGATGGTTCTGGTGTTTGATTGATTGACAGAGGAATTCAGATATAGCATCGAGGAAGTTGGCAAGAAAGTGTGCATGTCGCCAAGCAGCACAATGTCTACTTGTTTGTTCTACGGTGACTTTTCAATACAGTCTGCTGATTGGTAAACAGGAATTGAACACAAAACACGGTAATGTTATTCATTAATGTATGTTTACGGTGGTTGTACTCTAAACTTAATCCACATGATATAACATTTACAGACATTTTTCAGTGGAAGATCAACATTAGAGCACATGTCCCTGGATTAACTATTTTTTAATTCTTCATTTACTCTTTGCTTTAGATCCTAATCTCCACACACTCCATCACAGACAAAAACATGTGTATAATTGATGAATGAAAGCTACTTAGCGGTCTCCGAGATTGTGTCTGCTGGACTGTGTGTGGACGCACGCGCGATGGCACCTCAGTTGGGTGAAGCCAGACAGCCACTTTCATAATTGATGACTCACAGATCTGAGGCACGCGACGTCCCACTCCGTTTCTGATAAACCATCTCCAGGAGATCATCTCCTGGTCAAACGCTGTCATATCACAGTGTCTTTTATTTCTAGATTTATTCGATCATCTGTGGTTTAAACTTTCACAAAATCGTACCAATGTTTGATTAAGAGCCGCTGCTTCAACAAGGTTTAAGGTCAGAGGGTCCTAGTAGCACTTAAATGTCCCTTACCGATAGCACTTTGTTGTTTAGCACTTTAGTAGCACTTAAATGGCACTTACGGATAGTACTCTGTAGTTTAACGTTATTGAAGAAATTGTACTTGCTTGATTCTTGTTGTTCTGAGTTTGGACTCATGGTTTAATGTAAGTCGCTTTGGATAAAAGCGTCAGCTAAATGACATGTAATGTAATGTAATGCCTCGTTTTGTCCTCTCTCCTCACGTCGCTTCCTCGCCTCCTCCGCTCGTGTCACAGTTGGGAGGGACTGACACCCGAGGAGAGGAGGGTTGGGTTGGAGAGGAGAGATTGAGATTGAGGATGTACAAACTGAGGAATGAGAAGAGCTACTTGTCTTCATTATCCAGTACCAGCAGTACCCTGAGATATCTTGGGTTTGACTGCCAGTTGCCCTGTGATTGCAAAAAATGACAGAGGTTAACTTGAAGTTCAAAATGGGTTGTTCGGGTACTAGATGATGCAATATCCTGAACACAAAAGAGCAGTCGGTGATTCTTGCTGTGAATCCACACTCTCTCCTCACCAAGGCAGCGTGTGCACATTTGTAGAAGTTGCTAATGTTTCATCTTTTTTTGCTTGTTTGTGCAGAACGGTGAGGCCAAGCTGGGCCCCCCCATTATCATGTACACGCGCTCCTACCCAGACTGCAGCGTGTACGGCGAGGGCTGCAGCGCCGACGGGGAGTGCGACATGGACAGCAGTGCCGAAAACAGCAATGGCTGCGACTCTTTGGATCCGAGGCGGCGAGACGGGTCAGTCCCAGGGATACAAGGGAGTGGGCCGCGGACTGCATGTGTGGGCGGGACGGTGTCCAGAAAGTGGGGACAGAAAAGTGAAGCCAAAATGCCACCGGCCATCTTGCGGCGCAGTAAAGATCGCAGGGTGGAGCATAGAGGTCCCGCCCACACCCTCTTGATCCACGATTTACATTTGCGAATAAATGTTTTGCAGTTTGAATCACGATTGCAATAGCAAGTGACAAATGATTGTCTTATGATTTTAGAGACCCCCTAAAATGTTCCCATTGGGGATTTCATGGGGTCTGAAAGATCAATCCGAGGCGACCCCCGCCCCCTGACTGCAGCCAACCACCAGGGGGCAATCAAGACGTTTGGGGGGAGCTGTTATATCCATCTTTATATACAGTCTATGAAATGGGCCCTTATTATCAGGAGCTATGTGAATCTGTATTTCTTCTTCAGAAGAGGTTCTTCTAGTTGTTTGTTTTTATTTTTTTTATTTATTAACCCTAGCCACCTGATTGGCTCGGCGTCTGCGTCTGTCATCTCCGGGGAGGAGCAGTTTGAGGACTATGGGGAGGGGGAGGATGTGGATTTTACTCCCAGCAGTCCTTGCCCTGAAGAGGACACCCGAACGAATGGCTTCTCAGACCTGGGATCCTCCCTTCCCTCCAGGTTGGTGGTTGAGCTGGAAGCACACACCCTGAATCGCGTACACTCTTAACGGGAAGGGTCACCTTTTGGTTTCTTAGAATAACTTTCTTTCTTGTCAGTCTGACTTGTCGATTCTGATTTCTAAGAACTATAATGGACAGAAACGAAATGTTCCTCGGTCATTATAGCCCATCTCGCTACGGGGACACTGTGGCTGTTATAACCAGCTGTATTTAATATTGTTCTTGCACACATCCATTCCCTCTATCAATGTATTATTTGTATGTGCAGTGCTGTGCAGACTCCTCAGAAGATGCAGCAGCTGTATAACAGCGAGCTGCTGGACATCTACTGCTCTCAGTGCTGCAAGAAAGTGAACCTGCTCAACGACCTGGAGGCTCGACTTCGAAACCTCAAGGCCAACAGGTAACATGGTGCTCTGCGGATCGGCTCGTTTGATTTTGTCCCAACAGCATCAGACTGTTGATAAAGAACCACAGAACCCGACCCGTGCTTAATTTGCACATCAAACGTGTCGTTTTGATGAATTATACCACACAGTTTCTTCTGCAAACGAACCGGCCGACACACTTCTCTCGTTTTCCCCCCTGGATCCCGCCTCGTGTGTAACAGGTGGCTTCATGAAAGTAGGGCCTGTAGTGTCCATCAACAAAGAAAATTATAAAACTATGTATAGAGAAAGTAGTCTTCTGATACTGGATGGACACGTGAACCATAAAGCATCATTGATGGACCTGGACCTGTACTTGTAGAGCGCTTTTCTAGTCTTCCGACCACTCAAACTGCTTTCACACTGCATGATATCATTCACACACTAGTAGCTAACATTGATACACGCATTTGTACACCGTAGGCACAACTACGGGAGCAATTTGGGGTTAAGCGTCTTGCCCAAGGAGACATCGACATGGGCTAGCGGAGCCGGGGATCGAACCGCCGATCCTCAGATTGAAGGATGACCCTGCTCCCTACCGAGCCACAGTCGCCCCTATAACATAGGGGTTTGTTGAACAAACAAGTGGTGAAAAAAAGACAATGTTTTCTTTTTCTGTAGCAGCTTGGCATGTTGCAGGTTTAGACCGATTATGTGATCATATTGTTTATCCTGCTTGTCCCATCAGCTCCGTCAGCTGTTTTCTAAACATTCAAATGTTAACATGAAGGAATCCAGGGCAATCAGAGTTCAGTTATTTAAGTCTCTCCCGGACTAAAAGTGGAAGCTGGCTCCATAAAAGAGGAGCTTGATAACTGAAGGCTCTGGCTCCCATCCTACTTTTTTTAACTCTAGGAACCACAAGTAGCCCCGCATTTAGTGAGCGCAGCTCTCTAGTGGGGCAATATGGTACTACAAGCTCCTTAAGATATGATGGTGCATCACCAATCAAGGCTTTGTAGGTGAGGAGAAGAATTTTAAATGTGATTGTTGATTTTACAGGGAGCCAGTGCAGAGCAGCTAATACAGGAGTAATGTGATCTCTTTTCTTAGTTTTTGTGAGTACACGAGCTGCAGCATTCTGGATCAACTGGAGGGATTTAAGAGACTTATTAGAGCAGCCTGATAATAAGGAGTTGCAGTAATCTAGTCTAGAAATAACAAACGCGTGAACCAGTTTTTCTGCATCTTTTTGAAACAAGATGTGCCTGATTTTTTTTTAAATGTTACGTAGATGAAAAAAATGCATTCCTTGAGATTTGCTTCAGCAAGTAGTGTATGTGTGTGTGTGTGTGTGTGTGTGTGTGTGTGTGTGTGTGTGTGTGTGTGTGTGTGTGTGACTCCGTCTCTCTCTTGTTTCAGCCCGAACAGAAAGATTACTAGCACAGCATTTGGACGGTGAGTGACCCGACTTTTCCTACCAATGATGGGTTCAGTATTTAGCGGCGTGATGAATGGAGTTCTCTAATGGCAGAGTCTTTTTGTGATGATCACCATTCGGAATGGGTAACAATGTCCTCTGTGGGTTTCTAACGTGTCCTCTCCTCCCTGCAGTCAGCTGTTCCAGGCCAACCACAGTGTGTTTGGGTCCAGCCAGGGAAGCAGCACAGAGGATCTGTTCACGGACAGCATCGACTCCTGCGACCTCGACATCACAGAGAAAGTAAAAAAAATAATTAATTACAAATGCAAACAGATACGTACAGAGAAATACAATCAGTTATTGTGCATTTTTGGTGAACGACAGTCAAAAGGTTGAGCAGAATCTCAAGGGTCCGTTTGTTTCAGGTTCACACAAGTCCAAAACAATCCTACATCCTTGAGTCCAATTCTACAAACAGTATGCAGGGGCAAACTCACTGAAAGTGATAAACTGACAACACATTATGGCGCACTGCAGATTTGAAGTGCCAACACCAGTCAGCTATCTAAGAAAGAGGTCGCTATTTAGGCTGACTTTTTGTTCATGACCGATACCCCCAATCACTTTCTATAAAAAAAAAAAAAAAATGTATTTGAGTAACCGCCACAAGTTTGTATTTGTTTAGCCTTTTTTTAAAATAAGAAATACTAATCGTAATACTAATAATATTAACCTGATCTTTATTATACCGTGCGTAAACACGATGAATACGTGTAAAACGAAAAAAGATGTGCAGTATAGGAATGTTGATTTCATAATTTCAATGTTACTGTTCTGAATGGAGCCATTTGCCTCAGCTGAAAGTCTGGTTGTCTTCCACAGGTCAGTTATCTGGAGAAGAAGGTGACGGAGCTGGAGAGCGACAGTCTGGCCAACGGTGACCTCAAATCTAAACTCAAGCACGAGAACACACAACTTGTGCACAGGTATCACTGAATCCTTTATTTATTAAAGAGCCAGTGTGTAGCATTCCGAGGGAGCAATCATGTGTTTGTGTATAATCACCCGTAGATAAGAATTGTTTTTTGTAACTTTACAAAGAGCCATTTTTTATGTTGAATTACATGGAATGTTTTTTTTTCTCTCTCGCATTGCTCGTGTCTGCACCCCAGGGTGCACGAGCTGGAGGAGCAGGTGAAGGACGCAGAGGCGAGGGCGGATCAGAGTCTGGAGGAGGAGACCAAGAGGCACCGGGAGGCTTTCAGCAAGATGGACCGGGACAGGAATGGGGAGATAGATCTGCTCTGTAACAGGTAAAGCCCACAACAATACTGCCCACCGTAACCTGGACGATGCTGGTGCTGACCTGAGTTCTGGCTATGTTAGGATACTGACCATCAGGTCTGCAGCTCCATACAGTTGCGGTGAAAGTAAACCCAATGTTGAAGCAGCATCCTATGTTACAAACACTGATCCAGGACCTGCAGTAGTTTGCATTTTACGGTCTACGTTACAAATTCATGGCGTAAAACTATAAAGTACTGTTGGTGTTCTTAGTTCTAGTTCTGAAGTGTGTGTGTTTGTGTTTACACACAGGGTACAGCTGTTAGAAGAGGAGAATGGAGAGATGAAGTTGAACGTGTGCAGACTCAAGTCGCAGACTGAGAAACTGGACCAGGTGAGTGTGATTCACTTTATTACAACTTGGGTCTTTACATTTTTTTGTTTTGATCGTCGTTATAATTACTGCGTTGAGTTGTAATACCAAACTGTAGAAAGCTGGGAGACCTGGGAATGCGCCAACATTGCTAAATTGGACATTTAGAAGGGTCTGAAACTGAACCTTGAGATTAGTCCACCTTTTTTTGAAGAGTTTACAGACCTGTTGTATCAATGTCGCTGTGTTCCCAGATCCCAGCGGTTACTTTGGTGAGGAGAGTGATATTAGAACTGTGTGCCAAAGCTGCACAATAAGACTCAAACTGCAACAAGGCATAATTATTTATTTTTTGTTTTTGTTTTAGCCAAATCTGATTGGTTTGCTGAATCACATGTGTTCTGATCTAGACAGCCCACAAAAAACAACTGACTAGTTTGTCGTATTTCACAACCTGTAGGTTGGTCGGCACTCCAGATATCCAAAGGTTTACATGCAAGCACTGAAAACACGATTTTATTTCCTCATATGTTTCCTTTTAAGTGAGAGGAGAGGAAGTGGTCAATTTGCCTTCCATGTGTCAACAGTTATTTCCCGCCTTTTTTTTCCTCCGCAGGAGAAGCAGAGGATGACGGACAAGCTCGAGGACACTGGCCTGAGGCTGAAAGATGAGATGGACCTCTACCGGAAGATAATGGACAAGCTCTGGCAAAACCGCCATGAGTTTCAGAAGGAAAAGGAGGCCATGCAGGAGGTGAGGCACTCTAGATTACAGAGAGGTCACATGGGGACTTATACATTAATTAACTTCCATTACATTCAAGCTGTAGTGTTTCCAAACACCAGAGTAATTTTTTAGAAAAGCTCTTATTTTACCGCAGTCGTTGTCTGGCAGTCTACCCCGCTCCAGTCCTGGTTCTGGTTCTGGATTACCCGTACTTTTCTTGAACGCTTCTTATGATTTTCCGCCATACTCCTAGCAGCTGCTACTCCGTTGCTTCGGCCTCTCCAGTATGGTCGTTACTCTCACCGCCAGAGGGGGGAGGCAAACGTTCCACCCTGCAGGAGTTAAGGAGTTCATTCACCGTATGCATCTTTTATCTGCAGTTGATCGATGACCTCCGCCGGGAGCTGGAGTATTTGCAGTTGTTTAAGCTGGAGCTGGAGCATCCAGGAGAGGGCAGGGGGCTCTCTGAGTTCAACGTCAGGACCAGAGAGATCGAAATGGAGCACGAAGTCAAGAGACTGAAACAGGTTTACACACACACACACACACACACACACACACACACACACACACACACACACACACACACACACACACACACACACACACACACACACACCACACACACACACACACACACACACACACACACACACACACACACACACACACACACACACACACACACACACACACACACACACACACACACACACACACACACACACACACACACACACACACACACACACACACACACACACACACACACACACACACACACACACACACACACACACACACACACACACACACACACACACACACACACACACACACACACACACACACACACACTCACTCACCCTCGTTCTTCTATTCTCACAGGACTTTCCATTGTTATTCATTCCCAAGTGGTTTAGGTTTTGACATCACAAAGAGTGCACAGCAACCATGGAACATATAGACTTGAGATTGAACCTGTCTGAGCTTGAACAAAATACTAGCAGGGATATTATTGATCAGTATATGATGGCCACTAAATGACTTTTAGTGCAGAAATACGAAATATGTTTTAAAACCAGTGTCACCATTATGTAGAAGGACTGTCGTTAGCTTTGATGTGGTTTCATTTTTTAAATGGGTGTAAACCTGTATTGTCTGGGTCGACATGATCACATGTCATTAGAGGTTGTAGTTTGACGTCGCCTGTGGTGGTTTCATCTGAACCTGGTTGCTGTGTCTGAGGTTTATCTTCACCCTGCTCCTCAAACAAAGGAGATATGACGTGTTAATCAGTGCACCTTGGGAGACCTTTTACAGTCTCTATGCTAAGCTAACTGGCTGTAGCTTAATACTTACTGTACATCTATCCTTTCATCTAACCCTCTACAAGAAAGTAAATAAGTATATTTCCCAAGATGTCAAACTGTTCTCTTTTTTAAGGTATTCCTTGGAAGTCGTACTCCTCACACCCACAGAGAGAGATCCACTCAGTGAGGAATTATGTCACAATACATAATGAACTGCATTCTTCTTTTTTTTTATGTCTATCTGATTGTCGTGCATTTGGATTATTCATTTGGGTATTCAATAACGCATCTCACCAAAGGTCTGTAGTAGTTTGAGTCATTTTAGATGGCAACCTTATATAGTTACTGTACTTCACTAAGGAGGGGGGCTTAAAGAGACAGGCGCTTAAACGGAGTGTTTCACACGGAGGGTGAACACGGGTCAATTCAGAAAGACATTAAGAGAAACAAAACAACGGCCATTTAAAGCATGTGCACATGTTCAAATAAACCTGAAACGGTGCACGATACGACTCCTTTAATAACTCTTGTTACTGTCCTGCACCCAGTCGAGGCTTCCGTCCACAATGAAAGGAACCGCTCTCTTTTGTTTCGCTTCCTGCAGGAGAACCACAAGCTGCGGGATCAGAACGACGACCTGAACGCTCAAATTCTCAGTCTGAGTTTGTACGAGGCCAAGAACCTGTTTGCCTGTCACACCAAGGCCCAGTGCCTGGCAGCCGAGATCGACAACGCGTCCAGGGACGAGGTCGGCAGGCCGCTGCTGTTGCATGGACGTCATGTAATGCCGACGTCTGTTACGACCACTCTTCTAAGGCACCTATCTCTCTTCTTCTCTCTCTCTCTCTCTCAGCTGGTCGACGCTTTGAAGCATCAGGAGGAGATCAACCTGCGTCTGAGGCAGTACATGGACAAAATCATTCTGGCCATTCTCGACCACAACCCCTCCATCCTGGAGATCAAGAGTTAAACGTCACACACACACACAAACACACACACACACACACAAGCTTGTGTTTCTGTAGTTGTGGGGACCGTCAGCTGAAATATTAGCTTGTACCTTAAAGTTGTAATCCTTTATGATTTTAGCCCAACAAAGTCATGTTGATGTGGATAAAGAAGTCAGTGAATGATGGTAGCATGAGAACATGCTGCGTACTCCCATGTCTTGTTTTGTGCCGACCATGAATACTATCAAAGGTCTAAGGGATTATAACTTTAAACCGGAGCCCATATTCTGAATGTCCTAAATGTTCTCACTCCTTATGACTGACCGCACACAAATATATATCTACTCCACTGAAACAGGCGGTCTAAATATCCACTAGAACCAAACGCTTGTTTATGATGCAGTCTGTCAATCACTGTAGAACTGCTGTGCCAGACTTTAAAAATATTTGGTTACACACACTTTGTTTGTCATAGAGACAGTAACAGTTACTGAATATAACCGGGCTGCCACCCACTGAAACTGATGCTAGATTCAAGGAGTGCAGGACATAAAACAATTATCGCTTTTAAAGGGCCGTACCAGTGTTTTACCAAAGCATTCCAAAAATGTTTTGAATTTAGAAATTCAATTTTTTATTACCATCTTTAAACATTCATTTCAGGCAATATGGAAATGGATATTAAAATGCAAGTTGACTTTCATACTGTGTGGGGACGAATTGAACACTTTCGGGGATTTGGCGCTTATTCGCTTACTTTCCCGAGTGTTAGACGAGAAGATTGACAGCAGCTTCGTATCCGCTTGTCCAATACGGCGCTGGTTCAATACGACGCTGGAGTCGGGACACGGTTAGCTTAGCGTAGCATAAAGCCTGAAAGTTCCGAAATACCCCACTAAGGATCAACAATTAACAGGTTGTGTGTAGTTTGTTTGTTCTATACACAAACAGAAATGTAAAACAATAGGTAGTAGTGTCAGTTAAGTTGTGTTTATTTTTGAACTACTTCTTTAAAAAAAAAAGACAAATCTGAAATAAAAGACATGGTTAAATGGTCAAACATTTGTAGTATTTGTGTATATAGAGTAAATGGCCACAACATGCATAAACACTGACATGAGCCCTTTAAGTGACAACCTAACCAAACAACTTTGAACCCTTTAATTTGGCTGTCTCGTCGCAACTGAATGTCCACATGATTCATATACGCTGTATACTATACAACAAATACATCTCTAGTTGTCAATAACTGTCATTGAGCCTTTTGTTCCTGAAGACCAATCACGATAAAGGTATTTTTTTTTAAGGTGCCAAGAGCCAACATTATGTGCCAAATCTGAACATTTCACCATTTTTACGGACAGAAATGGTTGGAGGGTGTCGTGCAAAAAGACATCTCTCTCTCGAAATGCAACAAATGTGTCGCTATGAAATGTCCACAAGAATGCACACGTTGCTACTGACACTATAATCACTGATGTATTCAGTAGGGTTATTTACAAACCGGTATTAGAAATACTGTACTAATACTGTGTACTTTGCAGTGTTCTATAGAAGAAGAAAGCACTTCCCATAAGCAACCTACTGATTTAAAACAGGGAATCTGTTGATTTCTGCACTGCCTTCAGTGACTTTGTGAATTAGGAAAACCACTTTATTCTACCTTTGCTGTAAATTAGTCTCACTCTAAATGTCACCTAAATATATAACTTGAATATCATTTCACACTTGCTTCTTCCACCCACAGTGGGACCTGGATGAGCTCGCCAAACGCAGTAATGAGCTCCTGTAGTGAGCACTGTTTAGTTTTGCTCCATTGCACAAATTGTTCACTTAGGGATTTTGTTTCATACTTGATTTGCTTGTTCTTTCACTTGTTTTTTTGTGCGTTTGCATACGAGGTATGACAATTATTATCGTCCATCGTTGCCATTTTGAGTGATTTTTCTTTTTTTCTATTGACATTTTAACTTTAAAACACATTATTTGCGATTTCATACATTGTAAATGTTGTACAGAATCTAGTTACTAATTATGTGCAAGTCATTTTGCTTATTAAGAAGTCTCTTAGAGTTTTGACACAAAATAAGAAATATGTGTTGTAGAATATAATATGAAGTAAATAATATATAGCACATGTAAAAGTGGCATAGCCAAAGTATTTAACAGGAATATTATTGAACATGATGGGAGAAAAAAAAAAAAAAGATCATAGTCAGTCACACCTGTGTTCACTTTGACTTATTTTTCTTGTGTATCGCACATGGAATTGTGGGTGACCATGTTGTAGAAAGTAAATAAAATCCATTGGCTTTGGCATGACGAATCGGCCCTGGTTGTTTGTTGCCTCTGCGCTGCTGTCCTTTAACTGTTGATCACTTTATTAGGTACACCTGTCTAGTTTTATTTACACATTTTTACAAAATCTCAAATACATGTGCAGATAAAATCATGTGCAGGTGAGGTAGAAAAAAAACTATGCGTTTTAAAAAAATAAAATAAAATACAAAAACTCACCTAAATGAGAAAATATCTATAAATAATAACAACTATACAAAATAAATCATCAATTAATATGCAAGTATGTCATGTGCCCTAACCGAGAATCAGTTGGTGTAAGTTTGTATTCCATAGTTGGACTCGTGGTATTTTGACTAGTACTGTCTGGTGCTAGATCATGAAATTGATTTAGTACCAGGTTACCGATAACCCTAACCCGATAGGAGAGGGTCGCCCATCATCAATGCGTCGGCGGATAAAGGTTATTGATCCGTCTAGTTATGTGAAAATGAGCCTTTCTAAGCTTTGAAACTTGTTTATAAAGTTAACAGTCATCTCCTCTGGAATAAAACTACTTCTACCTCTGTCTTATTACAGTTAACAAGAAAAACTTTGGTAGTATCATCAATAATACAGTACCATTCTGTTTTGAAGGGAACCTGCTGCTGGGACACTGAGTGAGAGGACAAGGTAGAGAGAGAAAGACAAGAGTACAAATGACAATCAGAGCTACACTACACTTGCTCAACAACTTTTAAGCTTTGTATAAATTAATGATTTATGGATAATAAATAAAAATGAGATTTGAATTCAGAAAATGTTTGATTTTTGTTACACGTTTACGCAATGTAAAAGAAAATATGAAAGACACACTGATTACTAAAACAAGTAAACATACTCAATGAAAAGTTTATGCTTGACCAAAATAAAACGCACTGTAAAAATACTATTTTTATGAAAAAAGGAAAGAATGTACTTCTTTATACATATTTTATATACATCATATATATGAGGGGTGTTTTGAGTGCATGCTATTTCATGACCTCATCACATGTTCTGTATGTAAAATGAGGATTTGTAAAGGCATTGGTAGGATGAAAGCTGTCGAATGAAAGTGCGATATTTCTCTCTGATTTGAAGTGAAGCAGATGTATGAAGTAACGTTAAATTAAATAATATGTTATACATTTAGAGGGATGGCGATGTGCATTCACTACTGTGTCGTTACACTCCAGTCCAGCAGGTGACAGTAATGCCCCGTGTGCTTCGCTACGTCCGCCGCCAAAACACTCATTTCACAGAAGAAATATTTTTCTTTTCGGAAGAAGATCCCGACAAAGCGGCCCTATTTCTTTTCATCCAGAAAAAGTCGAATAATCAGAAAACCGACGATGTACGCCAGGACTAATACCGGCGGCACACATGGAGACTTTCAGGACAGAAACGGAGTGAATTATGTGACATCGACAGAGTCTTTCGGCCACTGCTCTCAATTGTTCTGGAAAAAGGATCCCAACGACTCCGGAGTAAGAAAGCCAGCTGCCACCACCGTTAGCTAGCGACCCCTTTTATCAAACGGCTGACGGAGCCATGTTTGACCAACGAAGCGCTTCGGTGTGTCTCTTTTGCACACGGGCTTGTTTACCGAGTGCGTGGGATTAAGTTTAGCGACCCTCGGGTGATGTGGAGCTGCTAGCTGTGTCACAGGACCGCTTCGTTAGCTATTTGCTAACGCACCAGTCGTCATGCTGAGTGGCTCATGGCCTAGTTTGACTGTTAGCTGCCGAGCTAAGTGGCTGCTAATTATTAGCTCCTGCCCCACTGTACGTTTCAAACCCGCCATAAATGGTTTGGTGAAACTGGACGTGTATTCCTCGCACTATGCTGCTGTTGTGCTGTAAAGGGACGCCGAAAGGGTCAGTGTGTGGGGGGGGGATATCATGTTATTGTAGCCGAGCATAACCGAGCTAATGCTAACATGAGACAACACTGACTGGCTCAGCGCGGCTAGCTAACACCGGAGCCCGGGATGCAAAACATGGCTCTTGTTTGTTTTGTTCCCGGGAGCACCTTGTTTTAAAATACTGCGACTCAAAAAGGTCTGCACCGAATTTTAGAAATGCAGAAGGGTTTATTTGAACAGAAGTGTACGTGTGTGCATGAGGGCCTGCAATATTGTTAGCGAACAGCGCAAAGTAAACACGACCGGGCTGTCCCACAGGAAACGGGAGCGGAAGACGCCCCGCGGAGGACTTTGAAAGACCTCTTTGTGGTGCCAGACTGTGCGGTTCATTCATGGTAGCCCTCAGCAGAAAGATTATCCGCGCCGCATACACAGACATACGCATATATTCATTTATATGGTAAACACTTTTTTTTGTTGAATGTTATTAAAACCTTCCGCTGACCAGAAGTCGTGTTATCGTTTGAGGGAACTGTGTATTCAAACCAGCACCTTCTATAATGATGGATTAACATCATCCATGGTCCACTTGAATGCACAGTGTCTCCCATCTCCATTTAACTGTGAACTCTGGACCTCTTTGGCCAACAGATCTCAACACAATGTGTTTTTCAGTGGCCACTTTATTAGCTACACCCGTAGAAGCTCATTCAATTCAATACAATGCAACAGCTCACATTCTACCGCAAACATAATGTCCAGTTTTGTCTCGACACCGTTTTGAGAGGTGTTAATGCACCTGAACGTGTTAATACTGAGGTTGTCTGCTGTGATGTTGAACTTGATTGCAGTGAGAGGTGTTTCTGATGTTGGAGTGTGAGCATAGAGGGATGCAGGGCTAATGTATGTTTGAGGTGAGCTTAATGCTGGTTCCCTGAGTCAACAAGCCAAGGGGATTTCACTGTTTTTAGGTAATTTTGAAAATATGCTTTGTGGTCAATGCAGGTTTTCTTTGGCAAGATAAGCTTTCTTAAAAGAGTGCGGGCAATCGGCAGAAGTAAAGGTTAGGCTAATAAAGGAATCACGCAGACTAGTCTTCCTGTGATATTCTCCTAAACTTTCTCTGCAGGACTTAATTCATGCATTCAAACCAAAATCTATTGACTTTAGGAGGTGGAAGTGCAAAAACTCCCAGTTTTTGGGGCTCACTTATGCAGCACTCACGTGGAAGGAAAGTAAACATTTGTGTAAACATAATGCAGTAAAGCGGCCATCACTGGTATACGGTTTGATTAACGGCTCTCGGGAAGTTTGGACAAAACCTGGCCGCTATGACACCCGCTATGGGTCTGTGAGAAGAAGCATGTGGCATTAGCTAACAGTCTATACCGGATGGAAAGAATCAAATGTAGATTTGTATCTCAACGTTTAGCAGCAGCATTCAGGGTTTTTGCTGGTTTTAGGCTCATGCCGAACTCTAACGTGGACAGAGTTGCTGTCCATGGTGCTGAGCTGCATAACACTTTCCCTGATGTTTTCTGTGGCCGGCCAGCGTAAAGCCACGTTTGATCTTGTAGTTGAAATGTGTTTCAAATGTGTTGTTGTATAATATCAATATTGTTTCTCATCAAAACTTTACATTCAGATGATGGAATTGGTCATTTAAACATGTGAATACTTTCCTCTCTCCGACAGCCGAGTTCAACCATCAGCTGGTGCGACCAGCTCCCCACGTCCTCGGCGGCCCTGTCCAGCTCCAGTCTCTCCTCGGCGTCCCTCTCCAGCTCCAGTCTCTCCCTGGAGTCCAGGGCGCAACCACCGGCGCCGGCCATAACGACGCCAGATGACATGGAGTCGGACGAGAGGCCGTACGTCTGCGACATGTGCACCTGCGCCTACAAGCACGCCAGCTCCCTGCTCAATCACAAGCTCACCCACAAGATCGGAGACTTCAGGTAGGAACCCCCAGACTCTCTTAACCGGTTCGCTGCATTCGAGGCATCGGCGGTTCTCAGTTGACGTCGGTACAGGTGCTAAAATGTTGTTGATTTAAGAGCTCCTAAATGTCGTTGACCCCCGTCTCGTAGGTGCGACTTTTGCAGCAAGCCCTACACCAACTACATGTCCCTGCGCAACCACATGCGAATCCACGGGCAGAAGCGCTACATGTGCGACCTGTGCGGGAAGGCCTTCCGCCTGGCCCGGTACCTCCGCAACCACCAGAGGATCCACGACGATGGGCCCAACCGCTTCGACTGTCCCTCGTGCTGCAAGAGCTACAGGACCATGCTAGAGCTGGCCCAGCACCGCTGCACCGCCGCCACGACAGGCCAGGTGGGTTCGCCGTAAGACGGTGCAGCGAGAGGGGGTGGGCTGTGAAGGATGATGATGATAACGCCTTGGCTGCTGTGTGTTGGGCCGCATTGGTATTACGTTTTATACTTGCATGACATTTCGGATGTTTTGCACCATAAACGATCAGATTTATGAAGGTGTGATATATTTTTATTTTCTTTGCACATCGACATGTTTTTCGAACTTTTATTTTTGTCACACGTACTTTGACGCAGGACGCGTCTATTACGTGGATCCACTCCTGATTGTGCAGCGGCATTACAGAGTGATGGTTCTTCAATCATAAACATCTTTGGCTGAGCGCAAACACAACAGACAAGTTTGATTATAACTATGTCTATTTAGTAACAGTTAGGAATATCAACAATATAGATTGAATGGGAATATTGAATATATAATGCAGTTTATCAAACTCGCATAAACATTTTTTTTTTTTTTATTGAATTTGTTATTATGAACTAGTATACAGTTTAAGACAATACAAAAAAAAAGACCCATCAGATGTCATGGGGGTGCAGCAGTCTCCTTCTTAGGAAGCAGAGACCTATGCAGTGGCTACAGCGGCAGCATTTCAAACTTTTCATAAGGGCACCTATCATGAAATTTTACCTTTTTTAGTGCTTGTTGCACATACATTTGGGTATCTCGAGTGCCTGCCAACCCTCAAACAGTGCAACGATGTTTTTTGATGGGCTGTTTATATCAGAAAATGTGGCTCATCAAGCCATGGGAGGGGCTCTTAAAGAGACCGGTGCTAAAAACAAGGGGTTTCAGACAGAGGTACAGGATGTACTTTACACACAGCGGCCTTAAAAACATGAATTCCCATCATGCTGCTCCAGTCTCCCAACTAACGCAGTCCTGCTCATAACAGAGTGACCTGCTAACGCTAAAGGAGGTTGCATTGTGGTCAGCTTAAGCTCTATTCAGTAAAATATGTATTGGGTGTGTAGGTATTAAACTTCTACTTCAATGTAGTTGTTGTTCTTGTGCTAGAAATCAAAATATATAGTTGTCTTAAAGGAGAACCCTAACACACACTTTTTTCAAAATCAAAACAGGCATTTACATAAAATTCAATCAGATATTTCCTCATCATAAACAAATAATACATTTTTCATCCAATTGTCCCGATCCCTGGTTTAAAAAAAAAAAAAAAAAATGCTATCCATTCATTTTTAATAGTCCCACATTTTCACTATCGGACAAGTACGTGAAGCCCACGGTAACCTTAACAATTGTCACATTTTCCAGCCAACTCGTGTCATCAATGTACAGAATTAAAAAATGTCCTCTTCTGGGACTAGCGACTCCTCAGTGGGGGAAAAACTGAAAATGTAACGTTGTTTAACTGTGACGCAGCGCTGTTTGTCCACCAACATACCAATGTTACGATTTCACATTGACATTATTACTTATTCTGTGGCAGGCGTGGTCAAACTGGTGGTGCTCCACAGATTTTGTGTGTGTGTGTGTGTGTGTGTGTGTGTGTGTGTGCATGCAACACATTGTAACACATTTCTCCCAACCCTCTATCCGCTCTCCAGCTTACACTTTTTTCCCCAGCCCTCCTGCTGTGGAGTCAGGGTTAGACAGGGTTAGGCTAAGTTTAGGGAAAGAGTCAGGCTTTAGAGGTCAGGGAAGCAACACAATACCTCACAAGTATAGTAATCCAAATGTGTGTGTCTGTGTGTGTCTGTGTGTGTGTGTGTGTGTGTGTGTGTGTGTGTGTGTGTGTGTGTGTGTGTGTGTGTGTGTGTGTGGGGTTGGGGTTGGTCAATAAGAACCGTTTCAACTGCCCGTCCTGCTTTAAGAGCTACCGAACCATGCTGGACCTGGCCCAGCACAGGTGCAGCGCCGCGGCCAAAAACCAGGTTGGTGTGAGCGTGAGTGAGCATGTGTGTTGTGTGTGTTGTGTGTGTTGTGTGTGTGTGTGTGTGTTTGTGTGTGTGTGTGTGTGTGTATGTATGTGAGTGTGAACGAGGCAGAGTCAGCAGATAGAACTATAGCTGTAAGTAAGGGCCAACTGGAACAGTCAAGTTTTAGAGTTTAGAGAAGAAGATCTTCGCGCAGAACACTTCAAGCTGCTTTTTTCGTGGCTTCTTATCGGCAGGTGTTCTTTTTTCTTTTGGTGCCGTCATCTGTCTCAGTGCTACTGAAAAGAAAATTCCTTTGGATAAATCCAATCAATTAGTAACTAATAATGAACAAACTGCACAGAGAATGGGGGAGGGGTGGGGATCCAAAATGGCTCACAGCAAATTCCTGCCGCAGTGCCCCCTAGTGGGTTTGAACTCTTATTTTGGTAGTACATAGTATTTTACATAGTTTACTCGCCCGACTTTGTGGTTAATTGCGTCATTTGCTTCATTCGTGCTGGAAAGGGGGCGTAGCTTATCTCTGGCTTGTCTCCGTAAAACAGTTATCATTTCTGCTATCCTACCATAGAAATGACCACATTTTCTGCTTCATACTTCCACAAACATTGGAACACCAAACTCCCTCATCCGCAGGTTCACACAGCTCTGGTTGACTGTGTGCTACTAGAGTCGCAGCAGCCAGTTGGATTCAACAACAGCACGACGTCAGTGATGACGGGCAGTGTCTCAACGCTGATTGGCATTCGCAACCCAGCGCCTGGCGAATTTTTCGCTAAAGTTTAAATATTTAAACTTGCGCGAATTAGGTCAATTTTTCGCGGCGCCCCATTTGCTTTATTCGCGCTGGTGGAAATTTGCTTTATTCACATCTCTGCATTGACTTTGCAGGAAATCTACTTGCGCGAAAGTCGTTGTAATATTAATTCTCCGTGAACTCATCTCCTCCCTTCACACTTAAGTTGGTGTTCTATGACGGAGAATCTGCTCTGTAAGATGTAAACATACATGATACAGATGACCAGCATGAGACCTCAAACAAAGACCAGCATCTTCAAAGATTCTTCTACTCTGTGTATCTTCAGGGAGACGGTTGATGTTCAACACTAACGTTTAAATGCTAACCGAAGACGGGCGTAGATTTGATTCATGTTAAAGGGACACATGTTTTTTGTTGTTGTTTTTTAAGTGGAATTGGAGGAAACCAGTTCAATAGTCGGGTGTATTGACAGTAGATGGTGGGAGCTACGACCCCAGTTTAGAGAAACGGATGGGGGGCAAAGCAATGCACTGCTGTGAACGGGGGCAGCAGCAAAACACATTTGAGACGGCCTATATAAATCTGTTTAAGTGTACGCTATATTTAGAATATTTTCAGGGAGCTTAAGCCGCCATCTATGTAATTTTATCTTGCAGGATGCGGGAGTTGCTGGTTTACCGCTGCCTCCATCGGTTAGATAGTGTGACTTTGTTTATTTGTCCAAATAACCAATGGAGTCTTTGCGTGAGTGTAGAAAACTGCTTCAGTTCCCCGTCGCAAACATGGATAGCTGTCTGACGGCAAAGTAAACAATATTCAAAATATAGCATACAGTGAAACTGATTTTAATACATTTTAGGTGTCTGAAATGACTTTTGCTGCTGCTCTCGTCCACAGCGGTACACTGCTCTTTGCGGTCTTTTATTGAATGTATGTAATACACTACAACCCCACTTCAAAACACTTGAACTGTCCCTTTAACGTTAGAGTTGACCATCTGTATAGTTCTAATTTCCACTCTGGGTAGACTTGATGTTTATGCGAGTGCGTGTTTGTGTGTGCATGTGCATACAACCCGACCACCCCATCCCTCATATTACTCGTTGTGCTAGAAGGAAGTGAAAGGTATCGAGTCTGTGAGACAGAATTGAAATGCATCAAGCTGAGACATTTACACAGAGCTGCTCGAGAGGAAGAATCCTAATGCAAAAGAGTTCATCACATCTGTTCATCCCCGCCGCTCTTCATCTTCTTTGTGCGTTGCTGGCATGTATGTGTCACAGATACGTGCATGAAGACAGAAATGAATTAACAGACTGTCTCTCCCTCCTCCCATCCAGTCCAGCAGCGCCAGTCGTCGTTACGCCGCCAACGCTCGCCGTCAGCAGCAGCAGCAGCAGCAACAACAGCAGCAGCAGCAGCAGCAGCAGCAGCAGAACAGCGCCAACTCCATGATGCAACCGCCGCACGGCGGACACGGCCAGCAGGAGCCTCTGCCTCCCCACTGCGTGTCCCCCATGTCCCAGGGAGGGCAGGGCGGCGTGTCCAGCCAGTCTGTGCCTGACCCCCACCAGGTAGGGTAGATTACTTGTGTTTTTACCCGGTTCGAGTGGGTGGTGCCGCGACGTGTTTTGACCGGAGCGTTGGCCACCAATACGCTGAGCCCTCTCGGTCTTTTTGTTTCCGGCAGGGCCGTTCCAGCTCGGTGTCTTCCCAGAGCAGCCAGCAGAGCATGAGGAGCTCGTCCTCCAACAAACACATCTCCTCCAGTGCCACCCCGTCCTCCTCCTACTCCCTGCTCCAGCCCCTGGTGCCTGAGGTAAAGGAGCTGAGCTCGGGATACACTAGGCTGAGCGCCAACCCCATGGTAGGAGAGAGCCGCCGCCGCACCCCCGCCGTCCGCTGCCTAGCTGCCTCCTCCCTGTCTGGCTACTAACATCAGGAGAGAAGGACTAATACTGTGAACGCTTTACGTGTCCCACAGGGAGCCTCTGCTCACAGCTCACGTCTCCCCCCCCCCTCAGGGTGGGACAGAGGACTGTAGCAGAGACGCATGGTGGACACCGTCTTAGCCGTCTCCCTAAAGCCGTCTTTTTTAGTCTGTTGTTTTTCTTTTTTAAATACATTGGAAACGGGTTTCTACTCACCGGAATAAATCCTAGAGACGATTCCAATGTCCCGACCATTAAGCGCATCACGTTGATATTATAATATTAATTTTACATTTTTATTTATGACCGTTGAGAAAAAACATCACACCCCGCAGTCGGGTAGATTTGTGGATATATATTAAAAAATTTTGTCTCATACTAAAAAGATATGTCACTCAAGGGGCCAAGATATTTCGGACTGGTCTTAAGCCGGTCTTAACTTAGCTAGAAATGGGTCAGCATCTTTGCACTTTCGGTTAAATGTAGTTATTTAACATGTCTATATGTTTACAAGTAGTGATTTATCCAGCGTGTATATCTCGTCTGCCGTGTGCGTTCCTCTCGTTGTCGCGTTTGTCAGGCAGTTTTCAGACGGCCGTGAAAGTTAAAGACTCGTAACTTTTCAGCACCGGAAGCAGCCAATAGAATCAAGCAAGAGGCGGGCTTTACCGCGTCACCACTTACGGTAGATGTGGTTGGAACGGACATTGAGATCGGGAATGGTTAATACTAAATACTGTATAACCCCCCGCTCATCCTCATCCAACAGCTCGATGTCTTTAGTGGTGCCCAACGAGGAAACGGCAACAGACTAAACCCTGCTTCAATGAGGTCGCTCTTCAGCCCGGGCTCTGAACTTGGTGGTAGGACGGTACTAACTTGGGGGCTGCGCTGCTAACTTAGTGCCGCCGTTTGACTCATCGGGCATCAAGTTTAACTGAGTTACCTCTGATCCTCATGAGGTTCTGTACGCTTGTGAGAGGAACCGGAGTTCATGTTCTCGTGTTTCACATCAACAATCTGAATGTTTGTAATGTGGGAATATACGACAACAAGAATATATGACAATGCTTTACTGTTGACTTCCTCGATAACAATGCAATATATATGAATATATGATCAGACAACTAAATCATAACGGTCTTAAAAAATGGACCTTAAAATGAACAGTTAATATTAATATAACATAAATCATTTAATGATACGAGCCGACCTGCAGACGTCCTGTGAAGTCCTCAAGAGAGATTCTATCCCTAATAGATGTTAGCTCTCCATCTCTACGCTACACCTTCTCTACGCTACACCTTCTCTACGCTACACCTTCTCTGTCTCCATCTCTACGCTACACCTTCTCCATGCTCCATCTGCTCTGTCTCCATCTCTACGCTACACCTTCTCTACGCTACACCGTCTCTACGCTACACTTTCTCTGTCTCCATTTCTACGCTACACCTTCTCCATGCTCCATCTGCTCTGTCTCCATCTCTACGCTACACCTTCTCCATGCTCCATCTGTCTCAGTGTAACACTTTCCCAGCTCCTCTCCTCTTCGTCCATCTAAATTTCACCTGTGTATTGATCACCTGTGTATTGTTATGAATCTGAGAAGTCGCTCTGCTGACATTGACATTTTACTCTTCTGCCCACTCTTTATTCCCCCCACCTCCCCCCTCTCCCCCTTCTTCTCGACTGTCTGACTCCGGTTCTCTCCCTCTGGCTCTCTACCCGTTCTCCCCCCACCTCCCCCTGCAGCCGAAGCATCAGGACACTTTCTCTCTGGCCCCCCAGCGGCCCCTCACCACCATCAACCCTATCGGCCACTCCCTCCATCCGAACGGAGCGGCCACGCTCAAGCCTTCCCCCGTGCCACGCACCATCCAGGCCATGCCCTGGGAGCAGCGCTCCCTCTACAATCAATGAGACCCCCACCCCCCCTCCACAACCACCGGGAACCAGCTGCCCCCCCCCCCCCTTCACGTCGCATCCAGCGCCACACACCCTCCTTGTCCTCCCCTCCCCCTGACACACATCCCTTTCGGACCCAGCATCAAGGAGGGTGGACTTTGGACGCCCCTCCACCACCTCGCCCCTCTTTTTGGAAAGTTGTGTTCGGGATCAGGAGAGGGGGGGGACCGTTGAGAACTAGTTGAGATTGAATAACTGAGTAGTTAGGTTTAAAAAAAAAAAAAAAAAAAAAAAAAAAAATGTGTTGCCTTGACCCCTCATGTATGATCTATGCCATGTACTGGATATAAGTTAAAATGTCTGTCCCCTCACTTAAGAATTAATCTCCCCATCCCCCTCTCCCACTCTAGTTATGAAAATATCTATCTTTCCCATGATGAATAGTGTCTCTTCCCCCCACCCACCCACCCCACCCATGTGTTAAATGAAACAAAAAACATTTTTTTATCGAGGGCGTGTTCCAAACCCTGAACGAAGGGATTCCAGGGCGCCAAGTAAATGTGACAACATCCTCCCTTCGGTCCGATATGTTGTTTTTTTAAACATAAAACCCAACGTTTAAGTCAAATGAAGCTTCTAGAAGGAGAAAGGGAAACCTTTCTCTCTCTCGTAACCTCTTCAACGTGCTCCAGAATGAAGATTGTGTATATTGTGCATTCAGGAGGCGTCCTGACAGTTTCCCACGCCTCTCTTCTCCCAGCGTCAACATCCACGCAGCCATGTGGACGGTTCGACTCCTCAGTGTTTCGTGAAAAGGACCTCAACGTTACCGTCTCTTCTCTAACACACAACTGAACTCACTTATTTTATTTTTTTTCTGTCTTTTAAACTTGCATCTGACCGGTGGCTTGTTGTAATTGTAGTGGGGGGGGTGTCTAGAAAATACCAGTACGAGTCTCCATCCCTTTCGTTTTTACGAACTGACTGTCGACACATTTGTTCCTCTCACTCTAAAGCACTTTAAGACAAGTGCTGTATAATTATTACTGTTTCTGACACCACCCGCCCTCATCCTCCACTCAGAGCTGTGTCCGTTATGAAGATGTAACATTGGTCGCGAGACTCACTCACGTGATCCCCGGGTCAGGCTTGAGCCCGACATCATGACTGCATCTGGAAGCTACGGTGGCCAAAATGCAGTATGTCTGCAGCTCTAGACCCCCCCCCCCCAAAAAAACACCATCCCTTCTCCCAGGGTGGATTTAGTTAACTCCCAAAACCTGCAGAGGTGTTTCATCAAACAGCCAATCAGTTAAAACCAGAGTAAGCGCAAAGACGGAAGTGTTTATTTTTGTTGTAAACGGTCAATTTTTACAAATAACAGTTTTAATCTCGGTTCCGATATGTAGTCCTGTTGCGTTTCTCTCTCTAACGTGTTTGTCGAAATACCCACGATTCTACTGACATTGTATTTCTCTTTTTAAAGTCGTTTCTATTTTTATTCATGACATGTTTCCATTGTTTTTCTTTCTCTCTCCTTGTAAAGTGTCTTTGAGTATTTAGAAAAGTGCTATACAAATAAAATGTTTTATTATTATCACCACCAGCGCTGCTTTTATTACGCAGACAACAAGACAGAACTGTTCTTTGTGAAAAACATTTGTTGTTTTGATATTGAGCTCAACAACTTGCCAGCTGCTGCTTCCTGAAAGTGCTCAGAATAATGGAAGGTTTAGACCCCACAGCATCTGGAGATGAAGACTGTGTGCCATGGGAGGGGAGGGGGGGTTTTCACTCAAGGGTCAAGTGGACCCTTGAGTGAAAACCGAGACGACCCTTTCAGTTTTAAACACCGACTGTGGCTTCTTTATTTGTAGTGTTTGAAAACCGCCACTAGAGGGCGACGTCCTGAATGTAACTCATTCCCCCTATAAATGGATATTATCAATTGTATTGAATTTGTTTTATTTAACAAGATGTGTCAATTGAGAACCGGTTCTTATTTACAATGACGACCTGGCCGAAAAGGCTGCAACAGGAGGCAAATCTTTACGGAGCCAAATAAAACGGATACGTCTCAAACTCATTCAAAGATTACTTCATATGTACAATAAAACCATCCGGACTTTACACCTCTCATAGGTCTCATCCACAGTTTATACAATTTACCATGTTACAGGATTTATAATAAACAGCCATATATTCTAATAATTGTATACATATATATTATGGGAATTGCCACATATTTCGTAATTCCGCTGACTCAAACGGTGTTTCATCTGGTGTCTAAACAGAATTTGTTCATAACAAAACTATATCTATATATATGGTCGATGTCACGTGAGATTTTAAACCGATGCTCTTTTCTCTCCCATGAACTGTCGGCAGGAAGAACCCTTCCCCGTTCAGATATCACGTCATGAAGAGCAACCAAGTGGTCCAGTTCAACTCGGAATAAAGTTCTGCCAGTTTGCCATTAGCCTCCACGTGTCTCGTTAATATCTGGATCTAAAATATCATATCACACATTATTTTAAGGTTGACTGACATGATTGTGATCCACATCCGGGTGATGAAATAGATAAAATAGGATAGTGGAACTATCTTCTTCTTATTTCATTTGATCCACACTTCATGTTTTATTTATTTATATATTTAAAGTTCATACATTAATCAATGTATTTAACTTTTATTAAATATTAAAAACTATTCATGTTTATTACCATTAGTTGGCTAAATTAACATTTAATTACCATTAACTGAGGCCTCCATGACACTCTGTGTGTCTCCATGAAGTCAACAGGTGATTGTTTACAATTTCAATACAGTCTGTTAAAGTGCATGTACGTAGCGGGAACGCGCATCATAATTGAACTCTTAAAGAAATGAACGAGCCGAAACCGCGCGCCCTTTATGGCGCCGATAAGAGGCTGCGCAGTGGTCTGCTGCGCGAGACTCGAACGCACATCGCAGTGAATTAATATCCGCTTGCCGGTGCACGCGCCGCCGGTTCGGCGTCGATGCCGGTTATCGATTAAAAATCATTTGCCTTTTCGATGGCCGGGGCTCGTCTCGGGCCTCTGGAGATCCGGCCCCGGTGCTCGTCAACCTGGCGACTGGTGTTGCTAACGCACCGCCGACCGGCACGCGGAATCGGATTCGTGACGGGTCATAATCGATATCGTTAATTAGTAACAGCTGTGCGACCGGTCGGAAGCGGCTTTTTTTTTTGGGGGGGGGGGTCAAAACAAGAACACGCGTTTCTTCCCACGAGCTTTTATAGAAGTTATTTTTGGGCGGAAACGAATTATTTTTTTTTAATTATATTAATTGTGATAACCTCTAGATAATAAAAACGGGAGAAATTAAAGCCGAGGGTGATTAAGTTTATATTACGTTCTATAATATGAATACAAAAGTAGTAAGTGCTCTAGGTTTAAATACAAATAAGCTTTGTAGCATTGCTTTAAACAAAGTTTTTTATTTTATATGTTTTAATTTATCACGATTAATAATTGTTGTTGCGCCTCAGCAGGCCTCATCCCAGCTGAAGGCCCCGGCCTCCCCTCCCGGGGCGCAGTGGCTCGTCTCGGCCGGTTGGTGGCGGTCGTGGCTCGGGCTGAAGGAGACGAGGGGCGCTTAATATCCAGAGGAAACAGCTCGAGTCGTTTTAGGCATCATTAACAACAAGGTAGAAGCAGTTCATTGAAAGGGAAACAATGAGGGAACTAGCTCAATATATCTCACAGTATTCCTGAAAACTTCAACTTTGTTCAATGTGGTTTTTGTTATCCAATTATTTATATATAATATATATATATATAATATATATATATATATATATATTATGTATATATAATATGATATATATGTATATATAATATAATATATATGTAAATACAAATCCAATATTTTGTAATGTGTCCAGTAGTGTGTAGGAAGCAGGAAGTGGAAAGTGGTCTCCTCCTGTAAGCTATTGTTCTATTGAAATCCATCCTTTTCATAAAAGGAACTTTTTAAAACAAATTTTACGAGAAGATAAGAATAATGTTGTTTTTTGTTTTATTGTTTTTCAGGACAATATGAATGGGCTTGTAAAGTGGACATAATCGCTCGTCATTGTGCTTCTCTTTCTTTTTTTCCACAGCAGCTCTGTCTCTCTCTCTCTCTCTCTCTCTCTCTCTCTCTCTCTCTCTCTCTCTCTCTCTCTCTCTCTCTCTCTGTCTCTGTCTCTGTCTCTGTCTCTGTCTCTGTCTCTCTCTCTCTCTCTGTCTCTCTTTCTCTCTCTCTCTCCATTGTGTGTGCTTTGTAAGAGCAACACCGGTCTTCTCTCCCGCCGCCACATGAGGGATATCGGACTATTTGTTTTATTCCAGCTCTCGCTCGGTGAGTCCAATACACGAATGGTTAAACTCCCTGAAATGTGTGTGTGTGTTTTATTCATTCATCCAATCCTGACCGTCCGTAATGAAAACATGCGGTGTGATTGGGATCCAGTGCATGCACGAGGTGTGTGTGTGTGTGTGTGTGTGTGTGTGTGTGTGTGTGTGTGTGTGTGTTGGGGGGGGGGGGTCCTGCTTCAAAATGTGGAAACGAACATTAAAACAAAAAAGGACAACAACACGTGTTTAGTGGCATTCCTCGTTAGAACACAGCTGACGGTTCATTCATTGTTATCACGTCGGATTGGAGCTTCATGTCCTTTCACTTCGCTCTGTATTAATAATTAGAATACACGTGTTTTGTTTCATATCGATATAAGTCTCGTTCATACGTGGACATTTCGACCATATGATGTTTTTGTGTTGAATCTTTGTAAAAAAACAAAAACATTTTCAATAAAATGTGAACAAAGTTAATTAATTTGCCTTTTCAATTCGTTTTGATCTGGGGTGGAAAGTAACTCGGTATCCTGCTTCCATGTACTCGAATACTAGAACTATACTGAAGCACAATGTTGAGGTACTTGTACCTTTTCAAGAGTATTTTCATTTTCTGCCACTTTCAACTCCAACACAAGTCAGAGGCAAATATTGTACTTTTTACTGAACTGCATTTATATTTAGTATAATTTGTGTTACCAGGTAGTTCTTGGACCCAGATAAATAAAACCAAAACATAATCAAGAAATATAGATTTTTTATTTGTATCCCATCTCAATAAATTTGAGAGCCACACATAAATGCATCAATAACTGTAAACCCACGATATACATAATTCTGAATCTCGGCATCATTAATCTTTAGTTATTGAAGCTGATCCTTTTGTTTTGAATGCATGACTTTTACTTGTAGCGTTTGTGCACTCTAGTGTTGCTCCTGGTAATCAAGTGAAAGACCGGAGTACTTATTGTGGATACAAAGCTGTACCTTTTTACTTGTTGATGATGTTTCTTTGTAAATATGGTCCACAGCCTCTTTCTGCATCACAGTGCTTCACTTGAACTGTTTCAGCTTCCAACACGAGGCCTCCAGTCCTCCTCCGCCTTGTAATTGATGTAAGAAGCCAATCGAGTTCTAAAAGTGAAATATTTCACATCAGTTATAGTTCTGAAGTAAACACTCTGGAAATATTTCCATGTGTTATTACCGCGAAAGTGATCGATACATTTCAGGCAGCGGAAGTAACTAGTACATTTACTCCAAATATTGTGGTACTTGTACCTTAGTATTTCCATTATATACCACTTCATAGTCCTACTTCTATTCCACTATAGTTGATGGAGGAATATTGTTATTATTCCTGTCTGACCAATAGTTACTTTACACGTTAATATGAAGATGTTATGAAATATGACATATTGTTAACAATAACAGTTGGCTAATTAAAAATCAAGAGGCTCGGGCTCAACTTTCCCTAACTACTGAGTACTTTTAAAGTACTTTTATTCTGATAATACTACTGTACTTTTTCTTTTCCAATGTAGGACTTTTTCTTTTCTTTGTACTTAATATATCAGAATACATATACACATTATGTCATTTGGTTTGTGGTCTTTTAAAAAAACAAACAGATTTCATCCATGAAAGTAAAAAAACCTGAATTTGTCAGCCTCCTTTCTGCCGGGCTACATTCACCGACACATCTGTCTCATCTCCAGCACATCCTGTTTCCGTGATGTCGGCACAGGAAGTGCGGCCTACATGCAGGGAGGCCCGTTTCAATTGGAAGAGAGACGTGGATTCAAAAGGTTTGAAACTCGCCCCCACCGAGCCGTCGAGTAACTGAGCTCAGATGTTCTCGGTATTCTTGAACAGAATTTCGAAATCTTAAAAAAAAGTTTCATTCCATTTCGTCAAGTTTGTGTGCGGAATATTCTGTGGACTTTAAAAATATGTGCACATTATTTTCCGTATTTATACGAAAAAAACAAGATTGAAATTAAAACCGAATTGCAGCCTTGAATCCGGCCCTCATAGCAACAGAGTTGTGGATCAAATGAAGGGCAATATTTTGCTGAGCCAGATTCGGTTCACATTTAAGACATATCTAACAAAGAGCACTTGAACATATGACATTTGAAGGCCTCATTTGATTGATCTGAACCAATTATTATTTTTTTATGCACAAAAGTTCATTTTTGACCCTGAAATTGTACAAGAACAATCCCAACTGAAGGTCCACTTCATCTGGGCCTTCAAGAAGAAGACAGTGTGCTATGGTGGAAAGCTCAGCGACTTTTTGTTTTGGGTGGTTTACAGTTATTTCTTTAGTTTTTTTTAAGTCAGGTTTTGGGGGTTGATGTTACTTTGGTCCAATTAGTAATGGTTTTATGATTTCATGTATAAGTTGTACAACAGAAACAGATCATATTTATTAATTTTGGAAAATGACATTGAAACGTGAATAAACAATTGTCTCCCTCAGCCACAAGCGTCCAGGTTCCCGGTGAGGAAGTCGTCTCAGTCATCTGTGAAGTCAAAGAAAAAAGGTCATGAAGTTACTGTGCTGTGATGTTTATACATGATACTTGAGTACATATCAAGCAACAATTCAATTCAATTCAGTTTATTTTGTATAGCCCAAAATCACTAATTACAAATTTGCCTCAGAGGGCTTTACAATCTGTACACATACGAAATCCCTGTCCCAGGACCTCACATCGGAAACAAAACTTTCACAGGGAAAAAGTGAAGAAACCTTCAGGAGAGCAACAGAGGAGGATCCTTTTACCCGGATGGACAGAAGCAATAGATGTCATGTGTACAGATGAACAGCGTTACAGAGTTACATAAACACATTCTATTAATATGACAGAAATTATGAATAATGAGTAGTAGGCATGGACCACAATCCAGATTTCCACAATCCATGTAAACAGAAGGAGGAAGAGAGGAGGAGGCGGGGGGAAGGCATCAGCAGGGCCATGGCAGGAGGCATCGCGAAAGAGTCCGGACCAATAAGGCCAGGCCCTTGAGGCAGGAGGCACAGAGAAGGTGGCAGGGCCATTGGGAAGGAGGCCAGGCCCAGGCCAGGGCCTGGATGCAGGAAGCAGGGACCAGGAGGCAGGGGGGCAGGTGCCAGGACTGGCTCCAGACACAGCCAGGTCCAATGGACCCTGTGAGGCGAGAAGGCACAAAGACTCCGGGGAAGAAGTAGAGTTAGTAATGTGCAATGAAGAGATGTACATTCATCCATACGGAGAGAGAGAAGAGGAGAGAGGTGCTCAGTGTATCCTAAATACATCCCCCAGCAGCCGATAAGCCTATAGCAGCATATCTAGGGACTGGACCAAGGAAAACACTATCTCTTACTAAATTTCGTTCCCATGCAACTATAATTAGGAGGGAAACGTATTTCCCACGGTTTCCGGTTGTAGTTTTAATCAGTTTGAAACGCGTTGTTAACGTACCTTAAAACCAAACAAATAAATGTCTACAAAACTTCTGTGTTAGGTTCAGGCATCAAAACTACAGAGTTTGATTTAATCGAAAACAAACGTGGTTTGGCTTAAAGCTACTACAACTGAAATATAACAACAAATATATTTTTTTAGGAGACAGGGCATTGAGGGGATTTTGATGCAACAGAAAACCGCTCTTTATTTTTAAATAGGCAACGTGAAAAATGTTGCTGAATGATATTTAGACTGTGAAAAACCTATGTCTCAAATCACACACTATTATTTTATGTAGACTTATGAAATAACAAAGTTGATGGGGAACTGTGGCCCTGGGAATACAAAATATATTTTGTTTACATATACAACAATTTGAATTTACAGACAAATGTTCTCATTCCTTTGGTTTTTTGAACGAGGGCTTTTCTTTGTGCCCGTAGTTTCGTCCCGCCTCAGCAGCCTCATCACCACAGACCCAGCTGTGCAGGAAGGTTTTCTACCCAGAATGCAACAGAGGGAAAATGGGAAGGCTTTTGGTTGCCATCAACTAAAGATAATTCCCCACCAACTGACAGGCTGCTGTGACTTCTGCCACATATTGCACATTTGTCAGGGACTTTACAATTAAAGGGATAAGGTTAGTGTTAGTCTGGATTTTTTCTTTCTTGTTGAAATCTCATGTGTTAATACTTTCTGACTTCCTGTCTGTGGCTCTCAACTTATTGGCTCCTACTGAAGATGGAAATATTTTCTTCTTTTTTATTAAACACCTCACAAACTTATAATTCCATTATTTGTAAAGGCTTGGTGACTTCTAACCACTGGTCTCTGTAGTTTTTACTTTTGTCGGGGACTACTTTCCACATTTGGCGCTCCAGTGAGTATTAGTTCACATGTGATTGAGTCAAAATAAACTACAGTGAGGGTTGGTAACAAGGAACATGTGCAACATGTGAGGCTCACTGATATGTTTTTAATGGAGCTCTATGGCTCGGAGGTTAGCTGATGGTCTTTCTGTGAATGTGAAAATGACAACATACATTTCCTCTCATGTCCACACTGTCCCGGCCCCTTTGGTGGTAAACAAATATTATTTAGGAGTGTGAGACCATCCTAAACATTTAGCTGGATGGCACAATACACGCACACGCACACACACACACACACACACACACACACACACACTTTTATGCCAATATTGAACTTTTCACTCCACTACTTCTAATAACTTTACAGATGGATATTTTCCAGAAAGATAGGACGGACTGTTTTAAATTAGCCTAGCTGAGCTGCAGTGATTATCAATAAAATAATGTTGCTCCCTGCAGAGCAACCAGTCTCCAGTTAAGTCATTTTTACATCGACGATCATCAAAATCTCATTTCATTTGAACTCGAGGAGAAACAAAATAAAGCTTGTCTCGGTTATCTCTTTCGTTCCAACAATCTGCAACTCTAGTTTGGTCGAGATACGGCCTTCAGTTGCCGAGTTAGATGTGGAAAGAAACGGCCGCTGTATGTTTTACCCGAAGCTACCAGTCTGTATTGAAAAAAAACAGAGATTTTACCTTAAAATAAAACATGGCGTACTCACGATGTGAAATGAGTCCATCACCTATTTGAACAGGTTCTCCCGCATTTCAAAACGCTGCATATACGTGCTAGGTTTTGTGGGAAAGGGGAATCCCAAGTCAGCTATGAGCATGTGATCATACTCAGTCAGTGCACATGTTACTGAAGCCTCAAAGGAAAACTTGATTTGAGTTGGACCCATTTTCCCCCATCAGGCCACCAAACTCTCAAACCTGCCGCACTTTAGATTTGGAACTTAAACTTTCCTTCATTCGTCATTTACATACAGGATCGTACATTAAAAGGTGCCTTTTGAGATGAAGGATTCCTTATCTTCTCTGACATAAACTATATTCACTGGTTGGAATTCAAGAAAACCTTAAAACTTCTTCAATTCCCATTTACCCATTGTTTGTACCATTGATAGCCTCCAAACAATGTCATTACAATTCCTGGTTTTAGTTTCCGATCTCAGTCACAGTTCAAGTTTATAATAATAATAATAATAATAGTACATTTGATTTATATAGTGCTTTTCATAAAACTGAAAGACACTTTACCAATGTTAAAAATCCTCATAAAAGAGCAATACAATAAAAACATAGGGCACACAATCACACATGAAAAGCAGTTATGAAGGTCTACGGTACATCTTTTTTGTTTTGTTATTAAAAAAGATAAAATAAATGTTGCATCCTATGTGGTTATTTGACCTTTGGAGACTCCTAACCTGTGACCTCACCAGTGAGTGTGTGTGCGTGTGTGTGTGTGTGTGTGTGTGCGTGTGTTTGGAGAAAGAAGGGGGGGGGGGGTTAAGACGGTTCTAGCCATCTCAGGACAAGGGAAAAAAGTAGGGGGGGGGGAATAACTGAGGACATAAACTGAATCTGTAGCAGCTTTAAAGCAAGGCTGCAATGAATTATTGTGTTAATGAAAGTATATTAAGAATGTAATAATCCTTTACCATGGCAAAGAAGCTGTAAAGATCCACCCTGATGATGTGATAATCACAGTGTTCCTCTTCTTTGAAACCGGCCATGTCGGGAAATAAAGATTTTGTGTCATGACATGTCATGCTTCTGGTTCCAACGCTGGATATGATAATGAGACTAATTTGTGATTAATTGTATGGTGTAACGTTTAATCCACTGTGTCCCAGAAATGAATAGATGTGCTTTCAGGACAAATAGGCCTACATGGGGCTAAAGAAGTTCATTAATCATACTTGGAAATTATTAGAAAAAGAAGGGGAAAAAAGACTTGGCACTTTGATTGTGGGGTTAATTAGATTGTTCTAATTCGTTTATATACACACACATGAAAACATATGATTTTATAATAACATTTCTTCGTTTTTAAAGTTCCTCATGGCGAGGCCAAGGTTACTGTACGAGCAGTTTGAGGGGGTTTGGATCCATTTTGTGCACAGGAGCCATTTTCTAACCAGGCGAGCGCACCAAGAGTGCCACGTTGCCTCGTGGGCGCGTGCAGTTTGGCTACAAAGTCTAAACGGTCTCTCGCACAGGCGAAGATAACCTGACTGCGGAACCCAACTCCGGCCTTGTCGCAACTTATACCGTGCGTAAGACAGGCATACGCTGCACGCGCAGAGCGACAAAGGGGATGCACAGCCCAACTCTGCGTGCGTGGGGGGTTGGGTAGAGGCAGTCCTGTGAATCAGTAACTGCCTCCATCTTGAAAAAAACAAGTATCCATCCACACAGAGGGGCGCATGGTGATGTGTGTGTGTGTGTGTGGCGCTGTAGCCCAGCAACTGCGCCATACTGTCATTTCCTCTGTGCCCCACACAAGAAAAGAAAAACGGCTGAAACCGAAGCTGACGAACCCGTGTTACCCTCACTTATGTTTGGAAGCCATGGCGTCACTGACGATACATACACCCGCAGACATTGTCCCCGCCCGTCTCGCGAAAACAGCCCGGACTCTACAGCCGCCATATCGGATGCATTGTTTCAGCTAATGGGGCTCTGGTAACAATGTATCAAAGTGTTCCGCAGTGGAGCCCTTCGTGGCCCCTGGGCAAAATGGGGCCCTGGACCTTTTGTTTCCCGGAGGTTCACCATAGGTCACTTATGTAACATCATGACGACTTTACCACGCATCATATCTAGGCGATGGGAGCGGCACGGGGGTTGGGGGGATGCTAGGCTATAGAATTAGCAGGCGGTGCCTTGTTATTTAAATGTTCTCCCAGGTCGAAGTGAGTCAAGGCACCGTAACCACCTTGGAGCTTACACCGCTGTGCCCCGCCTCTCTGTGTAGCCGAATCTTTGCCGCAAGCGGCCGCGTCGCGTTGCATTAAAATGACCCCCCACCACCATCACGGCACACAACCTTCACCGCGCGCACGAGTACAGTACGGAATTAAAGTGAGGAAGGGTTCTCTGCTTGCGTGATTCTGCGCGCGCACGTGCTCATCTGGTGAATACCCCCTAGGGTGAGATGGGGTGTTCCCCCTTCCTCCTCTCCCGAACCTACTCCAAATAGGCCACGTGGTTTCCTCTTTGCAAACAAAAAAAGGCGAATCGAGTAGGCGTCACCCTGAGAGAGAGAGAGAGAGAGAGAGAGAGAGAGAGAGAGAGAGAGAGAGAGAGAGAGAGAGAGAGAGAGAGAGAGAGAGAGAGAGAGAGAGAGAGAGAGAGAGAGAGAGAGAGAGAGAGAGAGATTTCCCGATCTGATTCTGATCCCGCCATAGTTTCCCCCCCCACTCATCCACCATAGGCCCATCACAACCCACCTCCTCTTCGCGTTAGAGAGGCTGTAGGCTGCTGCTTTATTCGTCTGCTGGGGCCGGCTGCAAGTCTCCTCCTGCTCCACTTCAACTGGATTTACGACGATAATCAACGTTGCCATCTGTTTTTACACTTTTCTTTTTTTGTTTGCTGCAAGATAATTAACACTTTTGTATACACACTTTCCTATCTAGTGTGATTTCTACTCGCGGTTAGTGTGGCAATTTCTTGTTGCGCGTTTAGCAAATTCGAGAGAGAAACTTTTTTTTTTTGCTGGCTTCAATTTCAGTTATTCCGGGCGTTGTTTTTTTCGTGTTTTGGACTTGAAGGAAAAACAATTACCACCATGCACAAGCTATACATTGGGAATCTAGGCGACAGCGTGACTGCCGAAGACTTGGTGAAAACATTTGACGAACACAAGATCCCGTACTCCGGACAGTTTCTCATGAAAACCGGCTATGCTTTTGTGGATTGTCCGGACGACCAGTGGGCCATGAAGGCTATCGAGACGTTTTCCGGTGAGTAAATATGGACTGGTGTTCGCCTTCCACCGTCTAGTTTAATTCATTCTGAAAGGGAGCGGTGCACGCCGGTGAGCCGCGGCGTGCCCACCTTCGGCGGTGCGCCCCACACTTTGCTCTCCGTCCACCTCGGTGGCGTCAGCTCGAACACGCCGGATAAAAATACATTCACACAATTATTGTATTGACGTTAGCTTAATGGCGTCTGGTGAGCCATACGCCCGGGGGAGCCATTCAACTTTTGTAGAGGTGGAGGGTGGGGGGGGGGGTAGACCCACACGTACCGTTAGTGAGCGTAGCCTCAAGCTAAAGCCTGAGCCCGTGGCCAACGTAAAGCACGAGCCTACTTTCTAATATTGTTATTAAAAAAAATATATACAATTTTTATAATGCCCTTGATAATTAGGTATCGTGCGTTTCAGACTAGTGCGCGCATGTCATTTTAATGTCTTGCACGCGCAGCGTTGGACTGAGTGACGGTGAGGCTACTGCTGTGATATAGTATGAAGCCTCGTTGCCTCCCCTCCCCCTTTGAGCCCACTATTACAAAGATACCACCGTGTGGGCTACTCGCCGAAACCGACCTACACCCCCCCGCGGTCGATGGGTGAGCGGCTCCATCATTGTGAAAGCCTCGGTAGTGGTGAAATCGTGAGATTTACACATCAATGTAACGTAAGGAGGCAAGGTCGCCATGTCAGCAGCCCCGCTACTACTTCTTCTAGCCTCCACGAAACACCCGAACTCCCCAAGATGGCATGTTGACACGAGACAAAGCCAGTCAGAGAGAATAATTCATATTCGTATGGTTGTTGTACTGCATCTCTCAGATGTCTCAAGTAGCTCATTGTTGGACACAAATCATGTGCTTACTATACACTTCACTTGTCCCATGACTTTTTTTATTTTATTAAGTCGGCCCTTTTGATCCCTCACCCTTTTCTTTTTAGTTCCTTTTGAAAAGCCGCGGGTTTGAACGAAAAGTTAGCTATTAGCTGTCCCCCACTTTAGCTGTGTACCCTGAATGCACCACATCTCCCCAATAGGCCTCCCAAGTAGCAGTGAACAGTTAGCATGAAGGAACAGTTAGCATGAAGCCACAGTGTGAGTTTTGAATCCCCTGTTATTTCTTTTCAGGTAAAGTGGAACTTCAAGGGAAACGTATTGAGGTCGAGCACTCCGTCCCCAAGAAGCAAAGGTAAACAACATTAATTCCCCCCCCCCCTCTCTGAGACCACTGTCCTGTGTTGCGTCACCTTTGCCCAAACTATCTCTTCCATTGAGTCATAAAGTACAACCTATCATTACCGTGTGTGTGTGTGTGTGTTCACGCGCGTGCGTGTTACTGTGGAGCATCAACTTTGTCAGTCATTTCTGTGAAACTGGGCTGTGACAGCTTTTGCTGGGTTGGCTAGCTGGTGTGTTCTTCACTTCATTTGAAGGTGTTGGTTGAGCAGTGAGTGAAGCCATAGAAGGCCTTTACGATGCTTCACATAAAACTCTAAATACCCCTTAAAGGCCTTTCCTCCAGCTCCACTTCTATCTGACAGGGTTTTAAAATACACAATGTTTGTGTATCGTGTAGTATTGTCCAACAGCTTTTAAACTCTTAAGCTGGGAACTCATAGTCACTTTATTTTATTGCACGTAGTGTTTAGGTTTTTGGTCCAATTGTCAAATAATTTAAATAACTGATGTGCTACAATTCATTCTGAAGGATTTACGTGAACGCAATCTGATAATTACCCGATTTATTTGTTGTTGTTTTGGAGGGGGGGACTTGGTCAAATATATCCATCCAGCCTAAATGTCGAGGTGTTATGTGACTTAACTGGACTCCTAATTGTTTCAATAATGTTGAATAAATAAAGCAGACACCTTCTGCGGAATCTCATTTGTTTACTGCAAAAACACTGTATTTTGAGTTTCTGTGGATTTATAATTGTAATATTGTTCAATATTATTTTGAGGTGTTGTTGCTTTGCTTTTGTTGCCCGCTGTCAAGTTTCAAACTAGCCAGTGGTGCTGATTTTTGTGCATAAAAAAAAGACACTTGATTATTGTTGTGACTGATCTTAATGGACACAACGGACCTGTAGCTCAAAAGGTCCTTGGTCCAGAGGATAAACTGCACTCCATTGTGGGTCAGCTGCTCTCTGCTAAGCGCCAGACTTGACCTGCTTTAAACAGTATTATGGAATTTGCCTATAGACCGTCGTCCATGCCTGTAACCTTTGGCACAGATGCGAGGTGAGCACTGGGCACATTGGTCCATGGTCCGCCATTTGGCCTCATGTACTTGCATGCTTTTGTGTGGCCGTCTCATGCCCCCCCCCCCCCCCACAAAATAAACACCTGTAGATTTAAATCGGTTTGATTAATTGTCTTGTAATATTTTAATTGGATCAGGTTTTTTCGGAGAGAGGTGCACCCACCTCGCTCCACGGGAGTAAAAGAATATATAAGCAAGAAATGTGGCGACATGGCTGTGACTCAAACACTTCCTGACAGTGTGGTCCTTCTTGATTTTGTGTGGACACTTGACGTGAAGCGGAAATATCACTTCTGGTTGTGCTCTCCACTCATCTCCAGCGGGTGGGTAAATAATCCTGTTTGTGTCCCACATCCTCCTGGACAATAACCTTGAGGAGCCATAGTGATAAAGGTGATTTTTGTGTGTGTGAGGTGGGGGCCGTTGGCGAGCTGGGGGCCTTCCGTGGGCTCTACGACACGTGGTGCAACCACGCAGAGGAGAGTCACTCCACGTCAGGCAGCAAGGTCAAAATGACGAAGCTGTGAATGAAGCAGAACTGCTGTGTTTTTATTTTCTTCTTTTCTTTCACTGGGTTGTAGTTTCCCCGGCTGGCCCTGTCCGAGCACAGTTGGCCTTGTTAGAGTTGATGAAGCGCTTCAGTGTTGAAAAGAATGCCGCACAAGCAGGTTGTTAATGTTTTCTTTGAATTATCACGTTCAAATATTTATATCAAACTAACCGACGAGCTTCATAGTTTGAGTGAACAAGAAACGTATGCAGTTATTCAGTGAGAATGTCCTACTTGTTAAAACGGCATTAGTGGCGCGCAAACGGAGGGTTTTTGTTTTTGACACCGTGTGTGTGTGTGTGTGTGTGTGTGTGTGTGTCACACACACACATATATATATATATATATATATATATATATATATATATATATATATATATATATATATATATATATATATTCCCCCCCCATAACACTATTACAAAATAACAACCTCTTTCATATCTCTTTCATATTTCATGTGAATCCTTTCCCTTGAATCCAATTCTGAAACTATGCTCTGCTGTGTGTCGTGGTTTATGGCTCTCGTCATTATTTCCCTGATTGCTTAAATGACACCATGATGTCCAGGGTTGCCAGATCAAATTACCAGACAACTCGTGCCATAAACCTGTGTAAAACACATCATAAGTGTGACAAAGCTTCATATCGGCATCAAATAATTAAAGATAAAAAGTTGGATAAATAGGCACAACCACATTCATGACTATCCAATTCCACATGTCAATGATGATGTCAACAAAGGCCTAAAGACAGTTGAATTACATTTTTTATTTAAAAAAAATATCTCAAATGAAATGCCTGAACTCGAGTGATATTGTAAACGCACCATTGTCAAAGCCTCTGCTGAATGTTGGAAAAACCTCCCAGATTTCACCTGCGTCATCAAAAGTCAGCAGAAAACAATCTGGCAACTGCTGATATCTACGCTTGAACACCTTGAAGTTGCCCGGTACAGCTTTTCTGACATGGAACCTCAATGGAGGTGTGCATGGCGTGGGGTCAGTGCTGTAACAGGAATTTAGAGGGTTGAATTCCTACTCTCTCCCCCTCACTATAGTCCTATAGGCTGCAGGGGGAGATGCCCCCTTACAGTATTGTAGACATGCACTATGCATGTCTGCCTGAATCAAAGATGACTGCCGTAAGATGGAGACTGAGGAGTTTTTTATTTCAGGAGGCCGTCGTAATATTCCTCATGAAGTTGATTGGCTGGGTTCAGCGAGAGGAGGGGAGAAGAGTGTGTGTGTGTGTGTGTGTGTTGGGGATGGGGGTCGCTCAGAGGGAACAAGCCATCCTCCCTGGAGAGGAGAAACGTATAGAAAGGCTGCAGCGAGTGTAAACCGAAACCTCAGGCGGCAGTCACGCCCACCGAAATCCCTGAAACCCGTGCTTCTGGAGGAGAGTGACGAACTGCCTGTCTGCCACTGTGCATTTGCAGCGTGTCTTTTTTAATTTATTTTATTCAATAAAATAAAAATATCAAAGCCCCATGCAGACTGCAAAAACGCATACTGTCGAAGTAGATCAAGACACATGAAACGCAAATTTATTTAAGTGTTGGTTATTGTCGGACCAGAAATCACATTTTATTCCTGTAAATGCAAAAATATTCCGTACTAGTTTTTCGTTTAGAATTATTTTAATACATATTTCTACACCTATTTTATATCAGATTTGCTTGAATTCTTTTTCTTTTAAAAACTGCACACTATTTCTTCTCATCAGTCGCCCTGATACTCTTGTTGATAGTACGTTTGTACATGCGCTCACACCGGTGTTTGCTTGTGTGGGGCCGGGGGCAGGGCAATGTGAATAGGGATTTCACAGGGTGTTTAGCTCTACTGTGGCAAAGTTTGATCTTTTTTAATTCGAGTACAGTTATTATCGTCACCTTGCTTCCCGCTAAAATCTGCGTATTTGCTTTAGGAATGTGGGCTCCGACGCCCGCATCATGTGCAGGACTCCAGAGACTTGATAAGTTGGTCCATTGCCCACATTTACAGTTTACCTGATGTCGGCTCCAGTTCCTGTTTGCACAAGGAGCTACCAAGACTGTAGTCGTGACATTCTCATTCACAATGCTCTCAAACGACACGCCAAGCTCTACGGGACGTTGCCATAAGGCCGGATTCATACCGGCTCAACCTATATGCACACTTGTGCTATTTATCTGGCTTTGGTGTTCACGCAGCAAATCCCTTTCAAACAGAATGATTTTATTTGTACTGTGGGGTTTTGGGGTCTAACAAACTCCTAAATCATGTAATCTCACTAACAAACCAGTTAATGGGTTCATTAATACGTTTTAAAAACAACAAAGAAAATAAAAATATTTTTAGGAAAACATTTGTTGGTTTTATTTTTTTATTTACGTACGTACGTATTACCTATCATTAATATTTTGACGTGATTTTGGGGTCTATGCCAATGTTCCTGTTGGATTTCATATTTTCTCATCTCAAAACTGTCCAGCATCTAAAGCGGCCTTCTGCAAACACTCCTATTGTAACACTTCTATCGTATCACTCCATTTTTTTTGATGGACTCTAGACAGCCTGGCTTCAGCACTGCACCTGCCCGGTGAAAAGTATACAGCTATACACGTGTGATGTACAGCGGTTCATTTCATGGACGACTGGTTTAACAGTTCCGTCGTTCAATCAGAAGATCGGTGGTTTGATCCCTGCCCTAGTCGGCAGTACAGAGGTCTCTGTACTGCCCTTTTCTCACCACGCCTGACTGGTGACCTTACTCACCTGCAGCCTCTGACATAAGTGCCTGTCATTCCGTCATACAAATAAATAATAAAAAAGGAAGTGCACCGCTCCCCTTCGTCTGCTGGACAATCGGTGTGTTCCTCAAGGACACTTGTAGCAAAGCTCTTAAGTCGGACATCCACGGTTCCCTTGGTGGGTTTCAAAAACGACATGCGTTTGCCGTTATTAGCGTCGGCATTGAGATTGAAAACGCAAACATCATTGTGTCTTCGTGTGATCTGCTCTGTTGTCAAAGAGCTCCCCGCCTGTCCGAAGCAGACACCAGCATTCTGCAATTGTGTCATCATCTGTGCACTGAAATGCACCGTCTTTAGGAACAAACGCAGCAGTCAGCAGTTCCAAAAATATGTGCGTTTTTTCAAATATTTTTTTTTGTTCACTCCATTTGGAATTCGTCTTTCCATTTTGTCCTCTAAATCTCAAAGTCTCATACATGTTTAACTGTGCAGATGTTTCCTCCATGTTTGTGGCCCTTTTTTTCTTTGCAGCTCCTTTCCCCTTTCTGCACATTATATGCTAAGTGTGCTGCAACTTTGAAATGCATTCCAAATGTATCATGCATACGTGTGTGTGTGTGTGTGTGTGTGTGTGTGTGTGTGTGTGTGTGAGAGTAAGACAGACACACACACACACACACACACACACACACACACACACACACACAGAGAGAAGCAGCAGCACACCATGGTTTGTCTTCTCCTTCCTCTCATGGCCGACGAGGAGGAGGGGACGGTGGGCGGAGGGAGCGAGGGGGGTGCGACCAATCGTCGGGCAGCAGCACCTCCCTAGCTGCTGTGCTCACACACAGGCCTGCTCTGGTTCAATCTCTCTCTCTCTCTCTGTTCAAACTTTCAGAGTCTCTTGTTCCCCCCCTCTCTGGTACAGTATGTCCAGCCCACTCTCTTGTCGACGTGTTCTCTGCACCATCCTGGCCCGAGAACGAGTGGCAGCAAGGCGGGCGGATGAAGTGACGGAAACGTTTGCACGTGTCCTTGCATTGTTGACGTCTCTAGCACTATAATCTGATTAGACAGCCAGCTGTGTGTATTCCGCCGTTTGGTTATATGTCCCCCGTATTGGTTAGTTTCTGTAGCTGCAGTTGTAAGACAACTGAATAGGGGTGAAAAATACTGGGTGGATCAGCTCTCGTAGAATATCTTTTCTTTGCTGGTAATTGAGCAGTTTGTGGCCATAATGCATAACTATAGAGCTGTGCCCACTCCCTTTACCAACACCTTCCCTGACCTGTGCAGCAGCGCAATGTAGAGCGTTAGTGGAGTGACGGTTAGGCTTCAGCAGTCAATCAGATGGGTGCCTTCCTCCTGTGTCAGGGATTACATTTAGTAAAATGACATGAGGCCAATAAATAACAAACATGAACCTTTCAGTACACTGTATGGACCCTCCACTTTACTGTGCATTGGAAAATAAGCAGGGAAACACATTGTCGTAACTGAAAACTAAATGGGAGGCTGAAAGAGTCCCGCTTGTTTATGTTGTCACGGCGACAAAGCTAAAACAACAACCAGGAAGTAACCCCCTGTTATGTCTCAAAGGACACACAATCTGGAAACACAAAGAGAAGAAGACTTTGGAGAAGAGGCCCATTTCATTTTGCCGACTCGGACTTCATTGACTGATCAGTTCATTCTGCTTTGATAGTGTGATCCTTGTATTTTTATATATATATATATATATATATATATATATATATATATATATATATATATATATATATATATATATAATGTGTGTGTGTGTGTGTGTATATGTATATGGAGGATTATTTTTTTTTAACTTGATAGAAATGTTGAGGAGGTTCTAGACTAAATAAAAAATGCTGTTTGAATACATCACCTTGGGCTGTGGTGACTCAAAAACAATAAATAACATATTTATTGATAATGAGTCTATTTGTTGTTTTTCCTTAACACTGTACTGTAGTCAAAGTACTAGATTATACATTAAACTATTATTTACTTAATTACATTCATTTAACAGATGTAGTTAATTTAAGAATAGAAATGTTCATACAAAACATTTAATTGATTATAATGCTTTGTAAAAGATGAACACAGTATGAAGCACTGTTAATGCAATAATAATGATGATAATGATGTGTTGTAGTTCAACTACAAATGGAATTTAGGTCTTTTACTGGTTAACTTTTTTCTGACTGACTGAACGCTGTGCATCTATTTCTTCCAATATCTCTTCTGATTGGTCTCATGAGAACCACTGTGCTGTCGATTTGATGAAGTTGCATTGGGGGAAACGTAGGATCCAGTTGTTTTGGTGCTTGACGCGTCACTAATGGTCCTGGATATCTCTGCTGCTACATGTTGACTATTGTGTGGATTTTATTCAAATTTTTTCTGTCTCCTATGAGTTTCCCAGCTTTAATCAGCGATGGATGGCAATGGAAAATAAATTCAGATGCATTAATTACAATGTAATATGTTTCCTTTTTATTTATTTTAAATAACCTAAAAGGAACATCAGCATGGCCACAAAGAAAAACGGGGAAAAAGCAGATAATCCAACTTAATCATAGACAACGTTGAGGGAATAACACAACGACAAAGGCTCTTTATCCCAGAGCCAAAGTAAGACAAAGAGAGGGGAGTGGGGGAGAAAAAATTACAACACAGAGGAGAAAGTGAAGGAGAGAAGAGGCACGGAGGCTCTATGTAGGTTAAGGGGTAAGGGAGTCCTGTCTCTTTAAGAAGCCCCCACTCCTCACCCCCATCTCTCTGATTGTTTCTTCTCTCCATTTCAAACCATCTGTCCTCTCTCTCTCTCTCTCTCTCTCTCTCTCTCTCTCTCTCTCTCTCTCTCTCTCTCTCTCTCTCTCTGTCTGTGTGTGTTTTCTGCTTTCTTTTTTTTCTCCTCTGCTTTGGCTGTCTTTTGCTCACTAAAAATGTAACTTGCACACACACACATCTGGATACACGGGTGTGTGTGCGTGTATAAAGCGTGTGAATTTCTGTCATACGTGTTAGAAAAGTGTCCCGCTTTTTAGTTTTCATCTTTTGATTATTTAAAGGGACAGTTCACCCCAAAAGCCATATTTTTTATTTTCTTACCTTTGGTGTTGTTAATTGATCTTGAGTTGTGGCGTGAGTTACCTAGTTTGGGAGATGTACACCGTAGAGATGTCTTTCTTTTCTCCCGTTTAAACTCTGTTTATAAGATCAAATATTGTGTTTCTGTAGCTATTGAAACTCTTTCTTTCAAAACAGGACTTTTATCAGTCCGTATCTTTAATATTCAGTGGTACAATTTAGTCTCGAAATGACTCAAAAATAAAAAGATGTCTAATTCGGAAATAATAGTGTTTTTGTTGTTTCTTGGTTTAGCAATAAAAATGACAACGAAATCGTAAACTACACATCAGTGAATGTAAATAAATAGTGTGCATTTCAGGAGAACATGGGGGTGAGAACATGATCCCTCACTGACTTCCCAACCGAGAATGTGTGTTTTAAAAATCGTAGTGAAAGTCATAGGAGTTGTTCCATAAAGTGTGAGCGTCTCTTTTAAAATGGTTTCTGATGCTGAAAAGGTGTTTGCCTCCCATCCTTTTAATGCGACTGGTCTGACTCTTCCAGAGCCCCACCTGAACAACTCCAAACAGATACCTGGTCTGACAGTGCTTAAGGGTTATTATTATAAACAAACACTACAATGAAAATAAGCTGCAACAAAGATTGTTGGAAAATTAAACTTCAAAGAAAACTAAAACTATTCTGGACCAATATTGCCTTGTTTAAAATATGTTTAATACATAGCAAACGCAACGAACTAAAACTAAAGCCTCTTCACGTGCATCACGGTAATCGGCATTAAAGGAGCAGGGAGGATTCGGTCAGAAGTGTGAACCAATAGGATATCAGTCCGGAAGAGGAACCAGCGGGATTGGATAGGATGAGCGGGGAGGGTGGGATTGTTGACCGTTTCATTGGTCGGGAGTTTTCAATTTCATGCTTTGAAAAAAAAAAAAGTAGTGAGATTTAAGGGAAGTTGCTGTGTTTGAGGTTTTGGGTGCGGTCGAATAGTCAAATGACCTAAATACATTATCACACTAACAATGTCTCATATCCCTTTTATGTTATGGTTTATACGCAGATTAGATTATAATCTGATCATAAGAATATGCAGACAATAGTTTATGAAACCACACAACTCGGTGTGACCTAGAAGAACTTGATACTGTTTTATTGTAATGTGACAAAATAGTTGATTCAAAAGATGATAATCAAAAACATGACTCGTCCAGTTTAACACTTGGGCCACTTAGATACTTCCGGGCCATTTCACTCGGTCGGGAACCTTCCTGACCAAAAAGGACTATTCGACCGCAGCCGTTAACTGTTCTGGACTTGGGTTCCTCACTGTTTGAGTCCTGAGTGAGACACGGTTCCACATAGAGCACATTTATACAGACTCTGGTTCCCCAGCTACAGGCACATTGTTTACTTTGAGACAAAGCAGGCTTGTTGGAGAAGCAGACTGTAGAGGAGAAGGAGCGAGTGTTACTTGTGTGACTCGTCCAACACGGCAGACGGAACCGTTTCATCGCTGGATTTTATATATATATATATATTTTCCTGTAGAGGGGTAAAAACAATGGAACTAGTCGTCTTTTGATGAGATGATTTCATATCGTTTTTGCCTCTTGACATGGAATATATTTTTTTTAAATCGAATTATTACAATCCTTGATAATTAAAACGTGTTGTTTTAGTTGCTCTGTATTTGTAATTAAAATGTAGCTTTCTTTTAAAATCACCTGCTGTGTCCTTCCCCTCTTCACTGTTTTCTTCCTTCCTTTTTCTTAGTTTTTAATTACCTTTCACCATTCACCTTTGTTTTGCACCGTGGACCTAATTTCTTGAAATATTTTCGCCAGTAATGAGAAAGAAATGGGAGATTAAGGAGCCTATAGAGATCCCATGGTTTTGATTGTCCAGAAGGCATTCCACATCGGGCTCCGATTGGCTAGGAATAGCGATGTATGTGCGTGCGTGTGTGGCCTTCCAGCAGTTTCCAGCTAAAGTTGTATTTAACACGAGGTGGAGAAGGTTAGTGTGTGTTCATGCGTTTGTGTATAAAACAAATAGCTGTTGGAGTATTAATATATAAATGTTGGGTTAAATATTTATATAATATCAGTATTTTCTAGATACCTTTCTCATTCAGAATGCATTTGGTTTTAGAATTAATTTGCGAGTTTCAAACAACACCAAACATATATATATATATATATGTATATATATATATATATATATATATATATATATAAAATCAATGAAATTGAATGATATTTATTTAACGAAATCTACATCCGTTGACTTTAACATACCAAATAAAACGTGATAAGGAAATTGGGCTTTCATGACTCCATCTCAAGAATTAGAAATGTGGCCCGTTGACATCCATCTTTGCAAGGTAATGCATGTCAACCCATAAAATACACCATACAAAAGAATAAAGCAGAAACCTTAAGACTTAAGTTTCTGTTCTTTCCTCAAGAACCCTGCTGTGAAACCAATTTGATAGTCCTTTGTTTAAAATAAAATGATCTGTCAAATAAATAATACAAATGTAGCTTTGTACTTTCATTATGTTGGGGGTCTCAGACACAGATAAAAACAGAAAAATAACAACGGTCCAAAGCAGAGTGTGGGTCAAGCTGCAAAAAATAAATGAAAGTTGCCTCCTTCAATTCCCATAATGCAACTCAGTAGCGTGTTTCGTTAGACGCTCCGCGCAAAGTGTATGCCCACGTCTTCCTAACTCCCCCCATAAGAACGTGCTGAGGAAAAGGAGCCCAGAGCGAGCAAGGGACGGCAGCCTCTGTTTAACCCGAGGGGGCAAAAAACAGTCCGTTAATCAAGTGGAAATGACAAAACAAACAACGTCATCTAATCTCACAAATGCACAAATATGAGTTGATAAGTGGTCGGACTGCGTCACTGTATGTTGTTGCTTTGAAGCCCGAACATCCGTTTAGAGTGATTGATCACAGAGCTCCTGCAGGACATAAAAATATCTATCTATCTATATACATGTGTGTGTATGTATGTATGTATATACATATCGATCTCTCTGTGTATATATGTATGTGTGTGTATATATATCTCTGTCTCTGTATGTATATGTGTATATATATATATATATATATATATGTGTGTGTATGTATATGTGTGTATGTATATGTATGTATGTATATATATATATATATATATATATATATATATATATATATATATATATATATATACACACACACGAGAACTTCCAGGATTATCATATACATATATATATATATCTGATACATACATACACATCTGATACATACATACACACACATATATGTATATGTGTGTGTGTATATATCTCACAAAAACAAAGTGGATCTTTTGCCTGGTGGCTAAAATGACTCCAAATTGCCACTTTGTTCAGATGGCGCTGTAGGATGATGCGTGTTTCTGGAATTACAGTTTGAATATCCCCTTATAGAATCAACACAAGTGGTGAGGTCAGCGTGTTTCTTGTAGGAGAACGAAATGTGAGTCTCTGGAATGTAGCTCTAGGGTTAAGTTTGACAGACTGGACACTCTATATTTAGACACAAAGATGTGTTTTTATTCCAAAAATGAAAATGGGAGTGCTTTGGAGGCCGGTGTTCTTGGATGACTCACCAATGGAGTCCGCCTGCTCCAACATGGTTTCACCGTGACTGTCTGTCCGTCGGCACGATTCAACTGCGGAGAGTCTGCCTGAGCACACGGTTCAGATTACAAGAAGGGAGGCGAAGAGCAAAATGTGTTATCCACTGAGAGGAGGACAAGGGGGGAAAAATGGTTTATTCAGTCGTGAGACCACTTTTTAAAATGTCTTGGTAAATATAAGGTATGTGGCTCTGTTCAGGAGTTAGTTTAGTCTCTAAATCCAAGAGCCACGTTTGGAAATGACATGCAGTCGCTGCAGAGGAAAGAGATCCGTTCAGCAGGTGCAGAATGCACTAACACGCGCCTTGTGCTATGCATGTATGGAGTTCATTGAGAAAGAAGAGGTGGACTAGGAGAGCTGGATGATTAGTGTTGCCGTGTCCTTACAGTAGGGTGTTTAGGTAGTTTAATTTGGTTTTCTAGAGGCTAAATGTCTTCTTTCTGCTCTGGCTGGTACACATCTTGTCGAGAGATATTTATTTGGGCTCCTCCTGCTCTGTGTGATCACCTACATGCAATAATACAGGATATTAAATGCAGTCAAATTCACATTTCAGTTTTTCTCATATACATTAGCTGCTGTTGGCTAAAGCCAGCTGATGTTAGCTTATGGTGGCTAATGTATGCTAGTGTCAGTTGATATTAGCTAGTGTTGGCTTATGTCGCTGATGACGGTTTGAAAAAGAGAATATATAAGTAACAGATGTAAACTGGCAATGGGAAAAGACTATATCCCTTATCATTAGCGGGTTTCCGTGTTTAAACAAACCGGCTCTTGTGTGCTAATTGTGGTGAAAAAAGGGAGTCTGTCACTTTAAGACAGAGAAGCTTGAACCCTGCCCACTCTCACACCTCCGCACATTTGGCCAATGGCTGCGTAAAGCAGGGGCCACACACTGAGGCCCTTAATGTATAAAACCTGTTGTAATCTGTGGCACATTTGAGCAGCCATGTTTCACTTCCCGCCTTCTCAATAGTTTCTTTACTGGTGAATGCTTTTCCCTCCATGCTCCCTACACTGGGATTCTCAAAGAGTTAAAATGGAGGCGATGCCTGCTGGTCACATGTCTGAAACACAGGCATGGGCACACGCACAAACAGACGTGCGTGCGCAAAGACACACATGAGCTGCAAAGGGAAAGAAAAAGGAGAGAGCAAGAGAGAAGAGTCCCCTCCCCCAGCACTGTGATGTTATACCTCCCTCATTCCGAAGTGGGTGTGTGCAAGCCGGGGGTGTGCCATATCACATCCACTGCACTCGCTCACGTGGTCTGGAGGTGTGTGTGTGTGTGTGTGTGTGTGTGTGTGTGTGTGTGTGTGTGTGTGTGTGTGTGTGTGTGTGTGTGTGTGTGTGTGTGTGTGTGTGTGTGTGTGTGTGTGTGTGTGTGTGTGTGTGTGTGTGTGTGTGTGTGTGTGTGTGTGTGTGTGTGTGTGTGTGTGTGTGTGTGTGTGTGTGTGTGTGTGTGTGTGTGTGTGTGTGTGTGTGTGTGTGTGTGTGTGTGTGTGTGTGTGTGTGTGTGTGTGTGTGTGTGTGTGTGTGTGTGTGTGTGTGTGTGTGTGTGTGTGTGTGTGTGTGTGTGTGTGTGTGTGTGTGTGTGTGTGTGTGTGTGTGTGTGTGTGTGTGTGTGTGTGTGTGTGTGTGTGTGTGTGTGTGTGTGTGTGTGTGTGTGTGTGTGTGTGTGTGTGTGTGTGTGTGTGTGTGTGTGTGTGTGTGTGTGTGTGTGTGTGGTGATGCAGGGTGGGAGCTTTGTGTGTCTGACAGTTTGACTACGAGACCAAACAAAAGAAACCTCAAAGGACTTGTTCTAACAGCTGGATTCAGTATTTTGGGAGGGAGAGAAACGCAACTCCATCTACTCCCCGAGATGATTGACAGCTAGAAATGTATTTTTAGGGCCGCAGAGTTCCCGATCGACAACACGACTGCATGTTCACTGTTTGCAAACCCAGAAGCAGCGTTTCAGCAGCATTTCGACAATGAAGCTTTAGGAAGTGAAACATGTTCCGAGTGCATTGACAACTGTGTTGTAGGAGAAAGCCCCCCCGGTTCCTCTTGCTGCTGAAAATAGCACTTCCTGTCACCGGTTTTAAATGTCCTTTTGATAAGGAGAAATTAACTTATTACTAACATTTCTTTGTTCTTGTTTGAATTGAATTGTGAGATTTTTATTTATTTACTTATCACCTCTAAAAAAAAAGTGTTTTTTCAAATGAATTCACACATTTTTGGAGTCTGTGATCATTGTTATTTTAATTGCATTATTTTCTTACACATTAGCTTGTTTAAATAATTGAAAATAATAGATTTTCTACAAAGTCCTCATTATTTGTTAATGAATAATGAGGTACGAGTTAAGTTTTCACTCCGTTTAATAATTAAACTGTCAATTTAATACAAAAACCTGGGTTTGCAAAGAAAACTCTTCTAAATTGAATTTCAACTTTATTTTATTAAGAAAAACGTGCTTTGCGCCTAACTTAATACTTATCAATTATCTTATCTTAACTTTTCAATGACATGAATGTTAGAGCCGGGCGAGTTTCTCTGTGCAGGATTTAGACCGACTCGCCTGAAGTCAGCCATGTGACACTTCCATGACTTCTTCATGAACACATCTTTTTGTCTTATTGAAATGAAACCTGTTTTATTTCTTATTGAGGGAAACAAAGTGTCATTTTAATAATTCTTAACTACGAGAACTTTTTGTAAAGAAAGAATGAAAACTCACACAAATTACTCTTTAAAGAGTATTTTTGTATGACTAAAGAAACATCTGAATGGAATCTTTTATTGTATAACTTTTTAGTAAATAAATTATATGGACATTTGTTTTGTGCAAGTTTTTTGAGAGTAATTTATAGTTCTTAAGTTTTATAAACAACAACATGACGTATTTAGGGTGAATACTATAAGGGCCATTAAAAGGTTTTGACCCGCCGCTGCACCCTTCTGTATATCAGAAAACTGACTTTATTCTAGTAACAGAATTGGTAAACGGTGATAGAAAGTTGGAAAGTGCTTCATTTGAACTGTTTTCAAGGTTAGGGTTTTTTAGAAAAATGCCTTATTGATATTTAACATGGATATTTAACATTGGCCCTCGGATAAATAATCTGTCTATTCATAACATGTTTACATGGATATTATACATTTGTATTGTTAAAACCACAACTCAATTCTTCACAACTAGAAACTTCCACAAGAAACGTGTTCACTGACACTCCCCCAACCCTGAAATGAGCTGAATGAAGCACGAACACTAAACATTTCTCATGTAAACAATCACTAGAAGTTATCAGATATATATATATATCTGATAATCCTGGAAGTTCTCGTGTGTGTATGTATGTATGTGTATATGTATATATGTGTGTGTGTGTGTATGTATGTGTGTGTATATATATATATATATATATATATATATATATATATATATATATATATGAATTTCCTGAAAAATAAATAATGTACATGTTACTACATGCAACTGTTTTTTTATTTAAATGTTATATTATTTGTTTGACACCATAGAAGATTAAAAAAAACTAGGAAATCTATTTTCATGTTTTTATCTATTTTGCTCTAACAATGCTGATGGAAATATTCTATCAAAGTCAATACGAACAGCTGGTCGAATAAACAGAGTGACGTGTTCATTGATTACAGTATAAATGGATTGAATTGTATTACCGATTAAGTCTTCGAGAGCAGATGCTTTTGGTTTAGAAACCTTTTTTAGAGTGCTTGAATTTTACTCTAAAAAGCTGTAGGAACTCATGAACTATTATGTTGAATTATTTTAATATCTCTGCTGTGGTAGTAGTATTAGCAGTATTTCACTGAATCTTTGGGATGTACTGAAGAAGAATTTTCCCTTTTTGAATGAAAACGTGTGTGCCTAGTAATACTGCTATATTAATACATAACCATAAAGTCAGAGCAGCAGAGTGACTCAGTCTCAGTTGGCCCTCTGCTGTTCAAAGCTGCAAATAAGGGAATGAAACTGTGTGTGTGTGTGTTTGTGACGGGCCCCTTTCCTCACTGCTTCCTTATAGGCTGCTGTTGGTCCCACCCTATTCTTCACTGATTCAAAACAAATTTTAGGCTGACATCACACACACACTTGGAAAAAGCAGGAAACGCTCCCCCATTTTGTTTAAAGAGGGGAGTGCGGAGGCCGGTCTGCTTTCCATCCACTCAGTCCATGGGAGGTTAACCTCTGTATTTTATTGTTGTGACACAAGCATGGTGAGTGTTGTGCTGTTGAGGGCTGAATGACACCAGCGTGTAAATCAAGTGTTTCTAATAAAGAAATATTTCCTCCCATGAATATTTTTTCAGAAAATGGAAGTCTGTAAAGAGTTACTTCAGTAAATCAAGTTATTTGTGAAGATTTTGTTCAGTTTTCACTTTGCAGAATCTGCCTCTATATTATTGAGAGGTATATTAAAGTTCTGCTATTCAGATTTAATAATCTTGATCACAGAAACATCAGAAAAATACTGTTGTTGGATCACTTGTCTTTGGACCAGGCCAGTTGGTTAACTGCACGGGTAAAGCCTTAAATTAATGTCATTATTGAAATTGTGTAAATCATCATCAAATCAAACTTTTCGTTTCAAACGGAAAACCTTTTTTTTTTTTTTCTGATATCCAAACCCCATTTATCTTCCATGTTTGTTTTTTAGACACTAGATTATTTATTTTTTACCAGATCCATTATGAGGCCAGAACTCAAATATTTACTTGTCGTACATACATGCCGTTTTTTTTCCTGTCAGTTACATTAATATGCTTGTCTTTTTAGTTCGAAAAAAGACTGAATAACATTTTGGGTATATTTATTTTCAGCGTTGCATGCTTTTCATAAATGCCCTACAAATGACTTTAATATGACTTGTGTTAACTAAAAATGTATGATGAACTTATCTCATAAATTAAGTTAACTTACTTTCGTTCCTGAATAAACGTCATCATTTATTTATTTTGTATTTATTGAAAAGAAAAAAGTTCATGATTTAAATTTGAGTGGTGTCCATATAGGGTCATTCTGTTAAAACTGCTAAGAATTTGGAGTTGAAAATGGAGTTGTAATTTTAGTTTTACTCCTTGACCAAGGTTTTTTTTTTGTTGTGTACAGTTTGTATCATTGGGCCCCATCTCTGTGAGAAATTGCAACACATTTCCTTTTGTATTTAAAAGTAATATATTTATTATTTACTTTGTTTTAAATACTGCATCACAGGGACAAGTTCTTTATTTCCTCCATATCACACAATAGAAGGCCAGACATAAATAATGAGACTTGAAATATTTGGCATGTCATTTGCAAGAGTGAATATTTTCTTTTATCTAAAAAAATAAAATACAAATGGGTTCAGCACCTGTCTGAAGTACTGCCCACCTTGATGCTTTAATAAGAAAGTATTTGGCTTTATTGTTTTCTATGTTACTGCATCCCCACAATGGCCACCGAACGATAAGCTACTCCGACGATGTTTATTACGTTATAAAAATGGAACATGGACGGCTCTGTTTTCTCCTCCGCCGCCACGCTGCACTCGTTTTCCGGTTGGGGTTGCATTCAGTTTCATGTTCTTTGTCACGGAAACGTCTTCCAAGACAATTAGCCTCCTCATTTGACCTGAGAACGGGGCACTATATTGTTTTAAACTGACACCCGTTTCATTTGTTCCTGCCACATCGTAGCCTATCAATTGGAACTAAATGTATAAGTACAGCCCGATTTACACCATTGAACCCGGGAAGGGAATGCTCCGTGCTTCCCTGCTCGTTGCCACACTACAGCACCAAACCCCCACGCTGTATTTCATGGCACACATTCTATAGTGTACCCTCCCCCACCCCAATCCTTCCTCCCCCCAATCCTTCCTCCCTCTCTCTCGCAGGGCTGTACAGCCAGCCCCTCCCATCCCTCGCGCCGGAGTAGTTTTTACGCACTTTGTGAATGGAGGGGGACGTGCTCCCTTGGTCCGCTCTCTTCCACGCTGCGCGTGCATTCGCGAAGAGGGATTAGCGGAAGGTGTCCCGTGTGCAGATGATTAAAAGGGAGTAATACAAGAAGGTCCCGCGTCTGTTTTCCTACATTGTTTCTACTTGTGGAGTGTCTTCAATGACGCGCGTAGCCGCGCGCATACAGAGGGAGGTGTCCGTTTTTCTTGTGTTAGCGGATTTGGAACATGGAAAAGAGACTACAGCTGCGACTTATATATTATATCGAGCAAGTGTGAAACTCATAGCAATCACATGTATATTTATCGTTAGGCTATATATCAGTTGTCATTGCCAAACAGCTGAGAGTTAACACAGCTGGCTCGGATGAAGGCATTATTGTGCCGTTGCAAGACAAACCACCCCCCGCCCCCTTTTCTGACGGATTGTCACGTGTCTGCACACTCACTGTAGTAAATGGGCGTTGGTCAAGATGGCCGACCACTGGCTCTCACATGTATGTGTGCCCCATAGGGGGAGAGGCACGTTGAATCAGAGAATGTGGCTTCACATGCGCTTGTGTCTCTGCGGAGGACAGTGCGGGTCTTTGTTAGACAACCCCCCCCCCCCCCCCCCCCCCCAGTCAAACTTTCCGTCTACCGCACGGAAGCTTTTTGTACGGACACGATGAGAGAAAATCAAACGTAACATACGGTCTCGGTAGCTGGCTAGCGGCCTCCTGAGCGAATTCGCGTCTCTCGCTCCACAACAATGTCGCGAGACGCTGCACGTTGTCATGTGTTGTCATCGACCAACCGCATTTTCCTTTCATGTCACGGCATCGTTATCAAACGCGTCTTTCGGCCGGAGGGCGGAAGACCAAGGTTAAAGCGTCACTTTAAACGGCATAACGTCCTCTAAAGTTAACAACACGAGAAGTCTCCAAGTCATTAGGTTGTAAGTACACGAGCGTGGCATTTAAGGGCAGGTTCCGCTCATGAATGACAACCACGTAGAACACACACCCTGCCCAGAAACGCGGTCCCTCACGTGAAATGGCTATAGGCATTACAAAAGGGCGAGTAAAGGGAGGAGGGGAGGTGGCGCACCACACTTGAGGAAGAGCTGGTTCACGGGCTCCAGTTGTTCGGGAGATTATTTAGCCTGTCGATGATGCAACTAATGTCATACTTGTTTGGTGTCATTTAGGGTCTGGTATCAACACAGACATATGGTCCCATGAATGCTTCTCTCAATGTAACGTTGCGCTGTACCAGCGGGCGGGTCTTCTCGCGGTAATACCGTCACAAAGCGGACAGTGAGCAAATAAATGGAAAGAAAAGTCATCGTAATTACATAACGGCCGAGGCTGACTCTCCATCTTCTCAAAATGGAGCGCTCGCTGCTGCAAAATGGAGGCCTACCGCAAGAGCTGCAGGCGGGGTCAGAGTAGAACAGAGCCTGCACTTTGACCCCTGCTGTTGCACCCCCCCCACTTTTACCATAAATGAATTCCAGACTTGAGGCCCCCTCTCTCTCGCTCTCTAACATGTCATGCTAAATCTTGAAAAACAAACCTTGATTTTTGTACAGCTTTAGGCTAAATTATATATATATATATATTGACAGTCTGATAAGAGGGTACCTTCTAATCTTGATTAACGTATATCATATGCTAAACATGCACACGCTGTAAGTTGCTAAAACAGTCTGTAAATCCACAAGCAGTGTTCATCCATATCAGGTGTTTGTTTTTAAGGAACTGTAAAATAATGAAAGGATCATGTAATGTAAAGCAGTATTAATAAGTTAGTGGCAGTACAGAAACATAGGGGAAGGTTATTCATGGGCCACACACACACACATAAATATTGCATATGTGAGTGCCTTTGCAGATAGCATCCGAGCTGTCAGGCCGCTTGCACCACTCACGGTGGCATCGTTATTACATTTTGATTGGACAAGATTCACCCGTAAGTAGGGTTTAGTGGACCAATGAGACCGCAGCAAGTGAGGGAGGCGACCTTTCCCCTATAAATCTGGGCCAATCAGGGAGTGATGACGGCTATCGCAAGGGGCACCATCTCTGCTCTGTTGTGCCATCGCTGTGGTGTGGATCGTCTCCGTTTCAAGGAGGTGTAAGAGCTGAAATGGCCGTCCAAGCGATGTCGCAGAGCCCTGATTTGCTGACCAATGAGAGGTAGTTAAAGCAGGCCCCAGTACATGCTAGTTGCAAAGCACATGTTTGATTTGACAGCTTGATGCACTGTAACCACGTCTTTTTTACTCTTGACATCTACCGGCTTTGGCATCGGCTGTCAAGACGTCACTAGTTCACCATTTCCCGCCCCCTGCAACGCACACTTGCCCTTTCTTTTTCACACTCGTGAAATGTATTTTACAGCTGGCAGTACGCTCTCTACTCTGCTGACCGCCACACAGGTCAGCCACCATGGAATCTGTCTCTGCAGATGCTTTTATGCTGGCTAGGTAGCGCTTATGAATATTGTACACCTGTGTTTCATGTGCTTTGCTAAAAATCATGTACAGATGTGGACAGAGCAGTACAAATAAATAATCATAAACCCTTAATTATCTTTTAACTGCTGCTTAAAAGGACAGTTTTCCACCATGTCCGGTTTTAAAAGGCACGGTTTGGCATTTTGGGAAACTTTGTCTTTGTTGTCAAAGTTGGACCAGATGACCAGATGAGAAGATCGATCGCGTTGCATCAGGAGGAACAGTCTGTATGCACTTGGTTTTGCTTTTTATGCTTTGCCTTGATGATCGAGGGTCAGGGTTCTGGCCTTATTTACATATCATGGAAGAGTCAAGTGATTTTTCCATGTGAAAATAACGACGCAGCGTTCAAATTATCTGCCGCTCAAGCGCATCCACATTTCTTTTCCTTTCACACCAAGGACTCTTCAAATATATAACAATATGTAAACATATGTACCTGACTTAACACACGGAAATAGCAGTCAACACCTGCCATCTGGGTTGCAAGCGCTCTGCTGGGAAACGCGTCAGTCAAACCAGTCAAACGTGTATTTTTGGATGACACGGCGTGTCCCGCCTCACTAGATCGCCAGTGACAGTTCTCATTGAGTTTTCAGCACATAATCAGTCTTCATCCTGAAGGTTTTTCTGAAATGTTATTTAGAGATATGCAAATTAGGCATCATCTAATGCAATATGGGCCAATTTACATACATTTCCACAGCATAAATGTGCACATCGAATAAAGCAGAGTTAAAAAATGTTTTCGTTTTGTAGACATATTAGTCAAACTATTTCCACGGAGGGAATTTTCAGTATCTCTTTGTTTAACGTCATAAATCATAAAGTGTTTTTAGTCGGAATGTATTAATCATAATATGAATCAATATATGAATAATCCCCTCTATAAAAAACCTTCAGAATATAGAGAGGTATACAACTAGAATGTTTGGATGCAAGAGCTGTTGAAGTGGAGACACATTTGAGAGAAAACAGCTTTTAAATATGTGTTTTGCAGAATTACAGACATCTTGATGACACTCCAGGGGAGTAGGGTTAAACGCATTAACTAATATCAACAGGAAACTTCCCCAGTTAATTACTTACTTTAAGGCAATTATTTATTGGTTCACAAGTTTTCAGAAATGTTATATTTCATTATCTAATAGTAACTTTTGGTGAATTCTGGAGAAATCAACAGATGCAAATAAACAAAGTAGTAAAATAAACAAACAACTATTTTTTTTTGCCTGAAGTGTCGGTGAATGGAGATTTTTAAGGAAAGCCAGTAAACGGTAGTTGTAGAAGTATTCATTTATGGGTTTATAAAATGTAAAAATAACTTCTTCAGCAAAATACTACTTGCTTTACTAGGGAAGTTTAGTGCCAATCTATTTGGTACTTGGGAAATTTAAAGGCCCCAGTGTGCTTCAGTGTTGTACAGTGTGCCGTCGGGCAAGCCGAAGTTGGTTTATCCCCGTTGGGAACTCGGCGTTGAACTCGGCGTTGAACTCGGCGTTGAACTCGGCGTTGCACCCACTGGAAGTAGTTGTGTAAGGGGTAAAACGAGAGAGCCTTATGTCAACATCTCTGCACACCTCGGCAATCGCTCATACACAACGTGATTATTAAGTCCTGAACATTTTCACCGCGAATAAAGGCATCAACCAACCGCGTTGAGCGGAAACGGACACATTCGATACGTTCATTAATGTAGAACAACACAGAGGCGCTGTAGTCTGAAACCAGACTGCAAACTTAATTCTAGGGCTGCAACGAACGATTATTTTAATAATCGATGAATCGGATAATAAAACAAAAAACAAAAAAGCATTAATTTCCAACCCTTTATTCAACAGAACTGTGCCAGAAAATGCACAGGTAACAGGTACCGTAAATTCAGGACTATAGAGCACACCTATCTATAGGCCGCACCTGCTAATTTTTAAAAGAAAAAAGAAATTGTACATAAATAAGACGCACTTAAAAGGGGCTTGTCTTGTCTCCGTAAAAACAGTTATTTCCACCGTTCACCACGGAATAAATAACCACTAGTTTGGCTTTATACTTGTTGTGGACATCCCATAAACGTCGGAACATCTAACGCCCTGGTGTTTGGGTTCATAACAGCCGTTTCTCAATATGCATTCTTGTCCGTACTTGTGTTCTCGTAGACTTGTGAAACGTCATCAGTCGCGGCCCAAATACTGTTCCAATTCAAAAGTTTGCTTCTCGCAAAGCACGATAAAAATGCCCGGATATGACTTGATCCGCCCAGTTTCCAAAGGATGCATCAGAGGAGACTTGTGCGTACTTTGGACAGCCAATATCCCACAATGCATTTCGCACCAGTGACGGGGAGCAATGGGGAAGGACAAAATACTCAACTGAAAGTTGACTTTTTCTAAATACTGTTGTTGAGTCACGGAATGTAATTTTAGGACGTTTTCAGGTGAGAAGTTATTAGTTTAAGCATCAAATCTGTGGTCGGTTTGTCGAGATTCAGCCGATAAAAAATATGCGCCGACGGTTTCGGAGATTTGAGTTCCGGCTCGCGGGACCGGTGAGCCTGCAGCGCCGGGCGGTCAGCGCTCAGTGTGGCTGCCGAGAACAGCCTGATGTCGGCAGGTCTTTTTCAAATGATCCGCTGGCTCTGGTGTCTCTGTAGCGGTTACACATGAGATATCATTCTGTTTGGAGGATCTAACGAGCACAAAGAGTTTATTATTAGTTCACAGGTTAACAGTTTAACTTAATCAGTTTAACTGAGGGTTGCAATTACAATAACTATATTGTATAATAACTGTTAATATAACTATATATATATATATATATATATATATATATATATATAGCACTGTCGCCTCACAGCAAGAGGGCCGTGGGTTCGATTCCCAGTCGGAGCGGTCCTTCTGTGTGGAGTTTGCATGTTCTCCCCGTGGCAGCGTGGGTTCTCTCCGGGCTCTCCGGCTTCCTCCCACAGTCCAAAGACATGCTGCAGGTTAATTGATCTCTAAATTGCCCATAGGTGTGAATGTGAGAGTGAATGGTTGTATGTCCCTACATGTGCCCTCGATGGACTGGCGGCCTGTCCAGGGTGTCCCCTGCCTTCGCCCTATGTCAGCTGGGATAGGCTCCAGCGCCCCCGCGACCCTAATGAGGATAAGCGGTATTGAAAATGGATGGATGGGATGGATATATATATATATATATATATATATATATATATATATATATATATATATATATATATATATATAATTTACAGTGAATAATTTGAGTAAACTCATGAGCAAGAACAGCTGACGTGGTGACGTCATCAAGTTCGCTGCTGTTCCAATTGCAGAAAGACCGTCCTGCGTCCTCCCGTCCTCTGGAGTCTGGACTCCAGAGTCCAAACTCCCAAGTCCAGACTCCAAAAGAACACAAGTCTGTACTCAGCGTACTTTGGCTTGAGAAACGGCCAACATCATCCCTAGGCTCACATAGCTCGGAGTTTCACGGACTCTGTCTCGATAACTTCCGCTTCCAGCGCTGCCGGAGCAGCAGCAGCAGCCTGCAGGCGGGCAGGAAGGGAAGGGGGCGTGGCTTGTCTCCGTAGAAACAGCCATTCACCACCGGGGAAATAAGTTAGTTCTCGCACAATGTTACGGGTCTCTCCGATGGTCTTTGCTTTACCGGCTTTTTTTTGTTGCTCCGCTCTCAACTAAATTTTTGTTGTTATACTTATACATCTCCGCGTCTTATTGGGTGGCGTAATAATCGCGCGACACAACGAATCGATAATGCAATTCTTTGCCAACTATTTTAATAATCGATTTTATCGATTCGTTGTTGCAGCCCTACTTAATTCCCCCAATCAAACTTGACTAAGGCAGAGCAGACCAGAGCCAGGTCAGGTCTATGAATGGTTGCAAAGCAGGTCTAAGCTAGCTGCAAAAATCTGGTTTGTGTGGATTACTCTTGCGGCAGCACCTTTTTATGGAAGTGTAATTAGTGTTAATTAACGTAGAAGGTCACATGTATTCTGCTTTTTAATGTGTAAAGCGCTGAAAGTTTTAGCTATGAATGTGTAAAGTGAAAAACACACACACAGACTGTTCTCGCTGTGGTCCCAGGGCCTCCTCTGTCTGGTCTGAAGAGTGCTAACCCTTGGCCTTTGACCCCTCCTAGAGCCAAAGCCGTTCACTCCTCCATCACCACCTCCTCCTCTGCGAGGACCACAGTCTTTTCATTCTCTTGGCTTCTTTTCTTTCTTCCCCTCTTCCTCTCAACTCCCTTTGTTTGACTCGAGCATGGATTTATTACCTTCACAGCTGAGGAAACCTCAACAGCTCAGTTTTCTTTTCTTTTTTTACTACACGTTCGACTGACGCCGCGTTTCCATCTTTGTACACAATAAGTCGGGGAGGAGGGGGTCTATATTTCCAGATTTATTTCAAGTAGAACACTTTTGACAATTTCCAATTCTCTTCAGCTTGTTGTCATTTTGTTAGAATTATGTACAATCAAAACATGGAATCCATTCAACGGTGCAATAATAAATGGTTATTGAACATCTAGCTGAGGTTGACAGATGGTGGGAGACCCAACAAGCCACCATGTTGTTTAAAGGCAAATATGTTAAATGATAAGAAAATACAAAAAAGGCAGATTAGCGAAGGAGTGCGTAAGCAAATGTGAAGCATGTTGTTCTGTTGTCCATTTGCCCGCCCATCTGTGCTCGCCCATTCCTGACCTGTTGCCACGGTTTCAGCCAATAGGAAAGGCTAGAGCGTGGCAGGCGGCGGCGGTAGGGATCACGCAAGTTCACTGTTGGATAGTTGATTGGGGGGGGGGGGGTAATGGGTGGTCAATAAGGTTGGATGTGTGCGTCGGGGTGATGATGGTTTTGATGTGTTCGCTAGAAGTTATCAGGTGTGTCTGTTTTTATGTTGGGGCATGGACCTAGTGATAATAGAAAAGCATTGATCAGTGATCAAAAGACTACCTTTTTGGGGGAGGGGTTGGGGATGTCAGGTATTTTGGATGCACAAAAGACTATTCATCTGTGCCGGAGCTTCCTGGGGGTTTTGGGGGGTGGATTTTAGCTCGGGAGGTGTGGGGGTGGGTGGGAGGTCAGATTGGTTGTTGTTAGGGTTTTGGGCCAATTGATGCTCAACTGGGTGGGGCTGTAGGGTCGGATAAAGGGCGGTAAAGATGGGGCGCTGCGCTGATGCGAGCAGCGTCGGGAGGCCAGGGAGGCCAGGGGTCAAAGGTCCAGCACCAATGCAACAGATGGAGAAAAAAAATAGTCCCGTGTAGGGATGAGTGTTAAGATCTGTTCCACAGTCTGATTCTTGACAATAAAATCGTTTCGAAGGATCTAGAAAGATAACACTGTCATGTTTTCCTTTTCATATGCTGACTTTCAGTCAGTCAACTTAGTTTTGCATAAATACTATAAAATCTGTGGCTACTCCTTTTTTAAAATCTTTTTTTTAATGTGATTTATCAGAAGGGGACCTACAAAGAAAAGGCCAAAGATTATTGAAAAGGCATAATAAAAAATAAAACCATAATTGAACACCCTGTCACAGAGGGGGAGGAGGAGGGTCATTGGTGTGGACGCCCATATGGAACAATGACGGACGAGACGCAGCCAATAAAACATAAACACATGCATGATTTCCATGGTAACGGCAAGCACAACTAAGCAAACCAGCTCGCACACAGAAACAAAAAAACATGCGACCATGATTACTGGCAAAAGTACAGGATTAGGATGCACTTGCACACACTTCCTTCCATTCCGCGGGCTACCCTTCCCCCCACTAGTGCGTGGGCGGTTGCACAGGATGCTGTCCCGTTACTCGCTGTTGGCTCAGTGTTTTTTCTCCAACAACTGGAGATCAAGCCCCATAATGTCGGGCTTTAGCCATTCGTGTCAGGGGCGTTGGTTGAAGAGGACCCGCCACCCAC